>NW_027076161.1:95000-120000 GCF_963932015.1 Anas acuta | reverse complement strand
TTGCATGTGGGGCTGCGTAAAGGCTCCCCTGGGGAGTTCTCTTGTACCCAAAGCCTTCCTTTGGGGCACTTTTGGATGGTCCAAAGGGGCTCGCAACGCATTTCCTGGGGCCTGATTTTTCAGTCGTCTCCGATGACGGCTAGGGCTACGTTTAGGTTTGCTCAGGAACAGCGAACCCGGAGGGTCCAGTTGCATGTGTGGCTGCGTAAAGGCTCCCCTGGGGAGTTCTCTTGTACCCAAAGCCTTCCTTTGGGGGCACTTTTGGATGGGCGAAAAGGGCTCGCAACGCATTTCCTGGGGCCTGATTTTTCAGTCGTGTTCGATGCCGTCTCGGTCTATGTTTAGGGATGCTCGGAAACAGCGAACCCGGAGGGTCCAGTTGCATGTGGGGCTGCGTAAAGGCTCCCCTGGGGAGTTCACTTGTACCCAAAGCCTTCCTTTGGGGGCACTTTTGGATGGTCCAAAGGGGCTCGCAACGCATTTCCTGGGGCCTGATTTTTCAGTCGTCTCCGATGACGGCTAGGGCTACGTTTAGGTTTGCTCAGGAACAGCGAACCCGGAGGGTCCAGTTGCATGTGGGGCTGCGTAAAGGCTCCCCTGGGGAGTTCTCTTGTACCCAAAGCCTTCCTTTGGGGGCACTTTTGGATGGGCAAAAAGGGCTCGGAACGCATTTCCTGGGGCCTGATTTTTCAGTCGTCTTCGATGCCGGCTAGGGCTATGTTTAGGGATGCTCGGAAACAGCGAACCCGGAGGGTCCAGTTGCATGTGGGGCTGCGTAAAGGCTCCCCTGGGGAGTTCTCTTGTACCCAAAGCCTTCCTTTGGGGGCACTTTTGGATGGGCGAAAAGGGCTCGCAACGCATTTCCTGGGGCCTGATTTTTCAGTCGTCTCCGATGACGGCTAGGGCTACGTTTAGGTTTGCTCAGGAACAGTGAACCCGGAGGGTCCAGTTGCATGTGGGGCTGCGTAAAGGCTCCCCTGGGGAGTTCACTTGTACCCAAAGCCTTCCTTTGGGGGCACTTTTGGATGGGCGAAAAGGGCTCGCAACGCATTTCCTGGGGCCTGATTTTTCAGTCGTCTTCGATGCCGGCTAGGGCTATGTTTAGGGATGCTCGGAAACAGCGAACCCGGAGGGTCCAGTTGCATGTGGGGCTGCGTAAAGGCTCCCCTGGGGAGTTCACTTGTACCCAAAGCCTTCCTTTGGGGGCACTTTTGGATGGTCCAAAGGGGCTCGCAACGCATTTCCTGGGGCCTGATTTTTCAGTCGTCTCCGATGACGGCTAGGGCTACGTTTAAGTTTGCTCAGGAACAGCGAACCCGGAGGGTCCAGTTGCATGTGGGGCTGCGTAAAGGCTCCCCTGGGGAGTTCACTTGTACCCAAAGCCTTCCTTTGGGGGCACTTTTGGATGGGCGAAAAGGGCTCGGAGCGCATTTCCTGGGGCCTGATTTTTCAGTCGTCTTCGATGACGGCTAGGGCTATGTTTAGGGATGCTCGGAAACAGCGAACCCGGAGGGTCCAGTTGCATGTGGGGCTGCGTAAAGGCTCCCCTGGGGAGTTCACTTGTACCGAAAGCCTTCCTTTGGGGGTACTTTTGGATGGTCCAAAGGGGCTCGCAACGCATTTCCTGGGGCCTGATTTTTCAGTCGTCTCCGATGCCGGCTAGGGCTACGTTTAGGTTTGCTCAGGAACAGCGAACCCGGAGGGTCCAGTTGCATGTGGGGCTGCGTAAAGGCTCCCCTGGGGAGTTCTCTTGTACCCAAAGCCTTCCTTTGGGGGCACTTTTGGATGGGCAAAAAGGGCTCGGAACGCATTTCCTGGGGCCTGATTTTTCAGTCGTCTTCGATGCCGGCTAGGGCTACGTTTAGGGATGCTCGGAAACAGCGAACCCGGAGGGTCCAGTTGCATGTGGGGCTGCGTAAAGGCTCCCCTGGGGAGTTCTCTTGTACCCAAAGCCTTCCTTTGGGGGCACTTTTGGATGGTCCAAAGGGGCTCGCAACGCATTTCCTGGGGCCTGATTTTTCAGTCGTCTCCGATGACGGCTAGGGCTACGTTTAGGTTTGCTCAGGAACAGTGAACCCGGAGGGTCCAGTTGCATGTGGGGCTGCGTAAAGGCTCCCCTGGGGAGTTCTCTTGTACCCAAAGCCTTCCTTTGGGGGCACTTTTGGATGGGCAAAAAGGGCTCGGAGCGCATTTCCTGGGGCCTGATTTTTCAGTCGTCTTCGATGCCGGCTAGGGCTATGTTTAGGGATGCTCGGAAACAGCGAACCCGGAGGGTCCAGTTGCATGTGGGGCTGCGTAAAGGCTCCCCTGGGGAGTTCTCTTGTACCCAAACCCTTCCTTTGGGGGCACTTTTGGATGGTCCAAAGGGGTTCGCAACGCATTTCCGGGGGCCTGATTTTTCACTCATCTCCGATGACGGCTAGGGCTACGTTTAGGGATGCTCGGAAACAGCGAACCCGGAGGGTCCAGTTGCATGTGGGGCTGCGTAAAGGCTCCCCTGGGGAGTTCTCTTGTACCCAAAGCCTTCCTTTGGGGCACTTTTGGATGGGCGAAAAGGGCTCGCAACGCATTTCCTGAGGCCTGATTTTTCAGTCGTCTTCGATGCCGACTAGGGCTATGTTTAGGGATGCTCGGAAACAGCGAACCCGGAGGGTCCAGTTGCATGTGGGGCTGCGTAAAGGCTCCCCTGGGGAGTTCTCTTGTACCCAAAGCCTTCCTTTGGGGGCACTTTTGGATGGGCGAAAAGGGCTCGCAACGCATTTCCTGGGGCCTGATTTTTCAGTCGTCTTCGATGCCGGCTAGGGCTATGTTTAGGGATGCTCGGAAACAGCGAACCCGGAGGGTCCAGTTGCATGTGGGGCTGCGTAAAGGCTCCCCTGGGGAGTTCTCTTGTACCCAAAGCCTTCCTTTGGGGCACTTTTGGATGGGCGAAAAGGGCTCGCAACGCATTTCCTGAGGCCTGATTTTTCAGTCGTCTTCGATGCCGACTAGGGCTATGTTTAGGGATGCTCGGAAACAGCGAACCCGGAGGGTCCAGTTGCATGTGGGGCTGCGTAAAGGCTCCCCTGGGGAGTTCTCTTGTACCCAAAGCCTTCCTTTGGGGGCACTTTTGGATGGGCGAAAAGGGCTCGCAACGCATTTCCTGGGGCCTGATTTTTCAGTCGTCTCCGATGACGGCTAGGGCTACGTTTAGGTTTGCTCAGGAACAGTGAACCCGGAGGGTCCAGTTGCATGTGGGGCTGCGTAAAGGCTCCCCTGGGGAGTTCACTTGTACCCAAAGCCTTCCTTTGGGGGCACTTTTGGATGGGCGAAAAGGGCTCGCAAAGCATTTCCTGGGGCCTGATTTTTCAGTCGTCTTCGATGCCGGCTAGGGCTATATTTAGGGATGCTCGGAAACAGCGAACCCGGAGGGTCCAGTTGCATGTGGGGCTGCGTAAAGGCTCCCCTGGGGAGTTCACTTGTACCCAAAGCCTTCCTTTGGGGGCACTTTTGGATGGTCCAAAGGGGCTCGCAACGCATTTCCTGGGGCCTGATTTTTCAGTCGTCTCCGATGACGGCTAGGGCTACGTTTAGGTTTGCTCAGGAACAGTGAACCCGGAGGGTCCAGTTGCATGTGGGGCTGCGTAAAGGCTCCCCTGGGGAGTTCTCTTGTACCCAAAGCCTTCCTTTGGGGGCACTTTTGGATGGGCAAAAAGGGCTCGCAACGCATTTCCTGGGGCCTGATTTTTCAGTCTTCTCCCATGCCGGCTGGGGCTATGTTTAGGGATGCTCGGAAACAGCGAACCCGGAGGGTCCAGTTGCATGTGGGGCTGCGTAAAGGCTCCCCTGGGGAGTTCACTTGTACCCAAAGCCTTCCTTTGGGGGCACTTTTGGATGGTCCAAAGGGGCTCGCAACGCATTTCCTGGGGCCTGATTTTTCAGTCGTCTCCGTTGACGGCTAGGGCTACGTTTAGGTTTGCTCAGGAACAGCGAACCCGGAGGGTCCAGTTGCATGTGGGGCTGCGTAAAGGCTCCCCTGGGGAGTTCTCTTGTACCCAAAGCCTTCCTTTGGGGGCACTTTTGGATGGGCGAAAAGGGCTCGCAACGCATTTCCTGGGGCCTGATTTTTCAGTCTTCTCCCATGCTGGCTAGGGCTATGTTTAGGGATGCTCGGAAACAGCGAACCCGGAGGGTCCAGTTGCATGTGGGGCTGCGTAAAGGCTCCCCTGGGGAGTTCACTTGTACCCAAAGCCTTCTTTTGGGGGCACTTTTGGATGGTCCAAAGGGGCTCGGAACGCATTTCCTGGGGCCTGATTTTTCAGTCGTCTCCGATGCCGGCTAGGGCTACGTTTAGGTTTGCTCAGGAACAGCGAACCCGGAGGGTCCAGTTGCATGTGGGGCTGCGTAAAGGCTCCCCTGGGGAGTTCTCTTGTACCCAAAGCCTTCCTTTGGGGGCACTTTTGGATGGGAGAAAAGGGCTCGGAACGCATTTCCTGGGGCCTGATTTTTCAGTCGTCTTCGATGCCGGCTAGGGCTACGTTTAGGGATGCTCGGAAACAGCGAACCCGGAGGGTCCAGTTGCATGTGGGGCTGCGTAAAGGCTCCCCTGGGGAGTTCTCTTGTACCCAAAGCCTTCCTTTGGGGGCACTTTTGGATGGTCCAAAGGGGCTCGCAACGCATTTCCTGGGGCCTGATTTTTCAGTCGTCTCCGATGACGGCTAGGGCTACGTTTAGGTTTGCTCAGGAACAGCGAACCCGGAGGGTCCAGTTGCATGTGGGGCTGCGTAAAGGCTCCCCTGGGGAGTTCTCTTGTACCCAAAGCCTTCCTTTGGGGGCACTTTTGGATGGGCGAAAAGGGCTCGCAACGCATTTCCTGGGGCCTGATTTTTCAGTCTTCTCCCATGCCGGCTAGGGCTACGTTTAGGGATGCTCGGAAACAGCGAACCCGGAGGGTCCAGTTGCATGTGGGGCTGCGTAAAGGCTCCCCTGGGGAGTTCTCTTTTACCCAAAGCCTTCCTTTGGGGGCACTTTTGGATGGTCCAAAGGGGCTCGGAACGCATTTCCTGGGGCCTGATTTTTCAGTCGTCTCCGATGCCGGCTAGGGCTACGTTTAGGTTTGCTCAGGAACAGCGAACCCGGAGGGTCCAGTTGCATGTGGGGCTGCGTAAAGGCTCCCCTGGGGAGTTCTCTTGTACCCAAAGCCTTCCTTTGGGGGCACTTTTGGATGGGAGAAAAGGGCTCGGAACGCATTTCCTGGGGCCTGATTTTTCAGTCGTCTTCGATGCCGGCTAGGGCTACGTTTAGGGATGCTCGGAAACAGCGAACCCGGAGGGTCCAGTTGCATGTGGGGCTGCGTAAAGGCTCCCCTGGGGAGTTCTCTTGTACCCAAAGCCTTCCTTTGGGGGCACTTTTGGATGGTCCAAAGGGGCTCGCAACGCATTTCCTGGGGCCT
This sequence comes from Anas acuta, assembly GCF_963932015.1. Lineage (NCBI taxonomy): Eukaryota > Metazoa > Chordata > Aves > Anseriformes > Anatidae > Anas > Anas acuta. The sequence goes on along the minus strand of NW_027076161.1, from coordinate 114,569 downwards.
GATTTTTCAGTCGTCTCCGATGACGGCTAGGGCTACGTTTAGGTTTGCTCAGGAACAGCGAACCCGGAGGGTCCAGTTGCATGTGGGGCTGCGTAAAGGCTCCCCTGGGGAGTTCACTTGTACCCAAAGCCTTCCTTTGGGGGCACTTTTGGATGGGCAAAAAGGGCTCGCAACGCATTTCCTGGGGCCTGATTTTTCAGTCGTCTTCGATGCCGGCTAGGGCTATGTTTAGGGATGCTCGGAAACAGCGAACCCGGAGGGTCCAGTTGCATGTGGGGCTGCGTAAAGGCTCCCCTGGGGAGTTCTCTTGTACCCAAAGCCTTCCTTTGGGGGCACTTTTGGATGGTCCAAAGGGGTTCGCAACGCATTTCCGGGGGCCTGATTTTTCACTCATCTCCGATGACGGCTAGGGCTATGTTTAGGGATGCTCGGAAACAGCGAACCCGGAGGGTCCAGTTGCATGTGGGGCTGCGTAAAGGCTCCCCTGGGGAGTTCACTTGTACCCAAAGCCTTCCTTTGGGGGCACTTTTGGATGGGCAAAAAGGGCTCGGAGCGCATTTCCTGGGGCCTGATTTTTCACTCGTCTTCGATGCCGGCTAGTGCTATGTTTAGGGATGCTCGGAAACAGCGAACCCGGAGGGTCCAGTTGCATGTGGGGCTGCGTAAAGGCTCCCCTGGGGAGTTCACTTGTACCCAAAGCCTTCCTTTGGGGGCACTTTTGGATGGGCAAAAAGGGCTCGCAACGCATTTCCTGGGGCCTGATTTTTCAGTCGTCTTCGATGACGGCTAGGGCTACGTTTAGGTTTGCTCAGGAACAGCGAACCCGGAGGGTCCAGTTGCATGTGGGGCTGCGTAAAGGCTCCCCTGGGGAGTTCTCTTGTACCCAAAGCCTTCCTTTGGGGCACTTTTGGATGGGCGAAAAGGGCTCGCAACGCATTTCCTGAGGCCTGATTTTTCAGTCGTCTTCGATGCCGACTAGGGCTATGTTTAGGGATGCTCGGAAACAGCGAACCCGGAGGGTCCAGTTGCATGTGGGGCTGCGTAAAGGCTCCCCTGGGGAGTTCACTTGTACCCAAAGCCTTCCTTTGGGGGCACTTTTGGATGGGCGAAAAGGGCTCGCAACGCATTTCCTGGGGCCTGATTTTTCAGTCGTCTCCGATGACGGCTAGGGCTACGTTTAGGTTTGCTCAGGAACAGCGAACCCGGAGGGTCCAGTTGCATGTGGGGCTGCGTAAAGGCTCCCCTGGGGAGTTCACTTGTACCCAAAGCCTTCCTTTGGGGGCACTTTTGGATGGGCGAAAAGGGCTCGCAACGCATTTCCTGGGGCCTGATTTTTCAGTCGTCTCCGATGACGGCTAGGGCTACGTTTAGGTTTGCTCAGGAACAGCAAACCCGGAGGGTCCAGTTGCATGTGGGGCTGCGTAAAGGCTCCCCTGGGGAGTTCTCTTGTACCCAAAGCCTTCCTTTGGGGGCACTTTTGGATGGGCGAAAAGGGCTCGCAACGCATTTCCTGGGGCCTGATTTTTCAGTCGTCTTCGATGCCGGCTAGGGCTACGTTTAGGGATGCTCGGAAACAGCGAACCCGGAGGGTCCAGTTGCATGTGGGGCTGCGTAAAGGCTCCCCTGGGGAGTTCACTTGTACTCAAAGCCTTCCTTTGGGGGCACTTTTGGATGGTCCAAAGGGGCTCGCAACGCATTTCCTGGGGCCTGATTTTTCAGTCGTCTCCGATGACGGCTAGGGCTACGTTTAGGTTTGCTCAGGAACAGCGAACCCGGAGGGTCCAGTTGCATGTGGGGCTGCGTAAAGGCTCCCCTGGGGAGTTCACTTGTACCCAAAGCCTTCCTTTGGGGGCACTTTTGGATGGGCAAAAAGGGCTCGGAGCGCATTTCCTGGGGCCTGATTTTTCACTCGTCTTCGATGCCGGCTAGGGCTATGTTTAGGGATGCTCGGAAACAGCGAACCCGGAGGGTCCAGTTGCATGTGGGGCTGCGTAAAGGCTCCCCTGGGGAGTTCTCTTGTACCCAAAGCCTTCCTTTGGGGGCACTTTTGGATGGGTGAAAAGGGCTCGCAACGCATTTCCTGGGGCCTGATTTTTCAGTCGTCTTCGATGACGGCTAGGGCTACGTTTAGGTTTGCTCAGGAACAGCGAACCCGGAGGGTCCAGTTGCATGTGGGGCTGCGTAAAGGCTCCCCTGGGGAGTTCTCTTGTACCCAAAGCCTTCCTTTGGGGCACTTTTGGATGGGCGAAAAGGGCTCGCAACGCATTTCCTGAGGCCTGATTTTTCAGTCGTCTTCGATGCCGACTAGGGCTATGTTTAGGGATGCTCGGAAACAGCGAACCCGGAGGGTCCAGTTGCATGTGGGGCTGCGTAAAGGCTCCCCTGGGGAGTTCTCTTTTACCCAAAGCCTTCCTTTGGGGGCACTCTTGGATGGGCGAAAAGGGCTCGCAACGCATTTCCTGGGGCCTGATTTTTCAGTCGTCTCCGATGACGGCTAGGGCTACGTTTAGGTTTGCTCAGGAACAGCGAACCCGGAGGGTCCAGTTGCATGTGGGGCTGCGTAAAGGCTCCCCTGGGGAGTTCACTTGTACCCAAAGCCTTCCTTTGGGGGCACTTTTGGATGGGCGAAAAGGGCTCGCAACGCATTTCCTGGGGCCTGATTTTTCACTCGTCTTCGATGCCGGCTAGGGCTATGTTTAGGGATGCTCGGAAACAGCGAACCTGGAGGGTCCAGTTGCATGTGGGGCTGCGTAAAGGCTCCCCTGGGGAGTTCTCTTGTACCCAAAGCCTTCCTTTGGGGCACTTTTGGATGGTCCAAAGGGGCTCGCAACGCATTTCCTGGGGCCTGATTTTTCAGTCGTCTCCGATGACGGCTAGGGCTACGTTTAGGTTTGCTCAGGAACAGCGAACCCGGAGGGTCCAGTTGCATGTGGGGCTGCGTAAAGGCTCCCCTGGGGAGTTCACTTGTACCCAAAGCCTTCCTTTGGGGGCACTTTTGGATGGGCAAAAAGGGCTCGGAACGCATTTCCTGGGGCCTGATTTTTCAGTCGTCTTCGATGCCGGCTAGGGCTACGTTTAGGAATGGTCGGAAACAGCGAACCCGGAGGGTCCAGTTGCATGTGGGGCTGCGTAAAGGCTCCCCTGGGGAGTTCACTTGTACCCAAAGCCTTCCTTTGGGGGCACTTTTGGATGGTCCAAAGGGGCTCGCAACGCATTTCTTGGGGCCTGATTTTTCAGTCGTCTCCGTTGACGGCTAGGGCTACGTTTAGGTTTGCTCAGGAACAGCGAACCCGGAGGGTCCAGTTGCATGTGGGGCTGCGTAAAGGCTCCCCTGGGGAGTTCTCTTGTACCCAAAGCCTTCCTTTGGGGCACTTTTGGATGGGCAAAAAGGGCTCGCAACGCATTTCCTGGGGCCTGATTTTTCAGTCGTCTTCGATGACGGCTAGGGCTACGTTTAGGAATGGTCGGAAACAGCGAACCCGGAGGGTCCAGTTGCATGTGGGGCTGCGTAAAGGCTCCCCTGGGGAGTTCACTTGTACCCAAAGCCTTCCTTTGGGGGCACTTTTGGATGGTCCAAAGGGGCTCGCAACGCATTTCCTGGGGCCTGATTTTTCAGTCGTCTCCGTTGACGGCTAGGGCTACGTTTAGGTTTGCTCAGGAACAGCGAACCCGGAGGGTCCAGTTGCATGTGGGGCTGCGTAAAGGCTCCCCTGGGGAGTTCACTTGTACCCAAAGCCTTCCTTTGGGGGCACTTTTGGATGGGCAAAAAGGGCTCGCAACGCATTTCCTGGGGCCTGATTTTTCAGTCGTCTTCGATGCCGGCTAGGGCTATGTTTAGGGATGCTCGGAAACAGCGAACCCGGAGGGTCCAGTTGCATGTGGGGCTGCGTAAAGGCTCCCCTGGGGAGTTCTCTTGTACCCAAAGCCTTCCTTTGGGGGCACTTTTGGATGGTCCAAAGGGGTTCGCAACGCATTTCCGGGGGCCTGATTTTTCACTCATCTCCGATGACGGCTAGGGCTATGTTTAGGGATGCTCGGAAACAGCGAACCCGGAGGGTCCAGTTGCATGTGGGGCTGCGTAAAGGCTCCCCTGGGGAGTTCACTTGTACCCAAAGCCTTCCTTTGGGGGCACTTTTGGATGGGCAAAAAGGGCTCGGAGCGCATTTCCTGGGGCCTGATTTTTCACTCGTCTTCGATGCCGGCTAGTGCTATGTTTAGGGATGCTCGGAAACAGCGAACCCGGAGGGTCCAGTTGCATGTGGGGCTGCGTAAAGGCTCCCCTGGGGAGTTCACTTGTACCCAAAGCCTTCCTTTGGGGGCACTTTTGGATGGTCCAAAGGGGCTCGCAACGCATTTCCTGGGGCCTGATTTTTCAGTCGTCTCCGATGACGGCTAGGGCTACGTTTAGGTTTGCTCAGGAACAGCGAACCCGGAGGGTCCAGTTGCATGTGGGGCTGCGTAAAGGCTCCCCTGGGGAGTTCTCTTGTACCCAAAGCCTTCCTTTGGGGGCACTTTTGGATGGGCGAAAAGGGCTCGCAACGCATTTCCTGGGGCCTGATTTTTCAGTCTTCTCCCATGCCGGCTGGGGCTACGTTTAGGGATGCTCGGAAACAGCGAACCCGGAGGGTCCAGTTGCATGTGGGGCTGCGTAAAGGCTCCCCTGGGGAGTTCTCTTGTACCCAAAGCCTTCCTTTGGGGGCACTTTTGGATGGGCAAAAAGGGCTCGCAACGCATTTCCTGGGGCCTGATTTTTCAGTCGTCTTCGATGACGGCTAGGGCTACGTTTAGGAATGGTCGGAAACAGCGAACCCGGAGGGTCCAGTTGCATGTGGGGCTGCGTAAAGGCTCCCCTGGGGAGTTCACTTGTACCCAAAGCCTTCCTTTGGGGGCACTTTTGGATGGTCCAAAGGGGCTCGCAACGCATTTCCTGGGGCCTGATTTTTCAGTCGTCTCCGTTGACGGCTAGGGCTACGTTTAGGTTTGCTCAGGAACAGCGAACCCGGAGGGTCCAGTTGCATGTGGGGCTGCGTAAAGGCTCCCCTGGGGAGTTCTCTTTTACCCAAAGCCTTCCTTTGGGGGCACTCTTGGATGGGCGAAAAGGGCTCGCAACGCATTTCCTGGGGCCTGATTTTTCAGTCGTCTCCGATGACGGCTAGGGCTACGTTTAGGTTTGCTCAGGAACAGCGAACCCGGAGGGTCCAGTTGCATGTGGGGCTGCGTAAAGGCTCCCCTGGGGAGTTCACTTGTACCCAAAGCCTTCCTTTGGGGGCACTTTTGGATGGGCGAAAAGGGCTCGCAACGCATTTCCTGGGGCCTGATTTTTCACTCGTCTTCGATGCCGGCTAGGGCTATGTTTAGGGATGCTCGGAAACAGCGAACCTGGAGGGTCCAGTTGCATGTGGGGCTGCGTAAAGGCTCCCCTGGGGAGTTCTCTTGTACCCAAAGCCTTCCTTTGGGGGCACTTTTGGATGGTCCAAAGGGGCTCGCAACGCATTTCCTGGGGCCTGATTTTTCAGTCGTCTCCGATGACGGCTAGGGCTACGTTTAGGTTTGCTCAGGAACAGCGAACCCGGAGGGTCCAGTTGCATGTGGGGCTGCGTAAAGGCTCCCCTGGGGAGTTCACTTGTACCCAAAGCCTTCCTTTGGGGGCACTTTTGGATGGGCAAAAAGGGCTCGGAACGCATTTCCTGGGGCCTGATTTTTCAGTCGTCTTCGATGCCGGCTAGGGCTACGTTTAGGAATGGTCGGAAACAGCGAACCCGGAGGGTCCAGTTGCATGTGGGGCTGCGTAAAGGCTCACCTGGGGAGTTCACTTGTACCCAAAGCCTTCCTTTGGGGGCACTTTTGGATGGTCCAAAGGGGCTCGCAACGCATTTCCTGGGGCCTGATTTTTCAGTCGTCTCCGTTGACGGCTAGGGCTACGTTTAGGTTTGCTCAGGAACAGCGAACCCGGAGGGTCCAGTTGCATGTGGGGCTGCGTAAAGGCTCCCCTGGGGAGTTCTCTTGTACCCAAAGCCTTCCTTTGGGGCACTTTTGGATGGGCGAAAAGGGCTCGCAACGCATTTCCTGAGGCCTGATTTTTCAGTCGTCTTCGATGCCGACTAGGGCTATGTTTAGGGATGCTCGGAAACAGCGAACCCGGAGGGTCCAGTTGCATGTGGGGCTGCGTAAAGGCTCCCCTGGGGAGTTCTCTTTTACCCAAAGCCTTCCTTTGGGGGCACTCTTGGATGGGCGAAAAGGGCTCGCAACGCATTTCCTGGGGCCTGATTTTTCAGTCGTCTCCGATGACGGCTAGGGCTACGTTTAGGTTTGCTCAGGAACAGTGAACCCGGAGGGTCCAGTTGCATGTGGGGCTGCGTAAAGGCTCCCCTGGGGAGTTCACTTGTACCCAAAGCCTTCCTTTGGGGGCACTTTTGGATGGGCGAAAAGGGCTCGCAACGCATTTCCTGGGGCCTGATTTTTCACTCGTCTTCGATGCCGGCTAGGGCTATGTTTAGGGATGCTCGGAAACAGCGAACCTGGAGGGTCCAGTTGCATGTGGGGCTGCGTAAAGGCTCCCCTGGGGAGTTCTCTTGTACCCAAAGCCTTCCTTTGGGGGCACTTTTGGATGGTCCAAAGGGGCTCGCAACGCATTTCCTGGGGCCTGATTTTTCAGTCGTCTCCGATGACGGCTAGGGCTACGTTTAGGTTTGCTCAGGAACAGCGAACCCGGAGGGTCCAGTTGCATGTGGGGCTGCGTAAAGGCTCCCCTGGGGAGTTCACTTGTACCCAAAGCCTTCCTTTGGGGGCACTTTTGGATGGGCAAAAAGGGCTCGGAACGCATTTCCTGGGGCCTGATTTTTCAGTCGTCTTCGATGCCGGCTAGGGCTACGTTTAGGAATGGTCGGAAACAGCGAACCCGGAGGGTCCAGTTGCATGTGGGGCTGCGTAAAGGCTCCCCTGGGGAGTTCACTTGTACCCAAAGCCTTCCTTTGGGGGCACTTTTGGATGGTCCAAAGGGGCTCGCAACGCATTTCCTGGGGCCTGATTTTTCAGTCGTCTCCGTTGACGGCTAGGGCTACGTTTAGGGATGCTCGGAAACAGCGAACCCGGAGGGTCCAGTTGCATGTGGGGCTGCGTAAAGGCTCCCCTGGGGAGTTCTCTTGTACCCAAAGCCTTCCTTTGGGGGCACTTTTGGATGGGCAAAAAGGGCTCGCAACGCATTTCCTGGGGCCTGATTTTTCAGTCGTCTTCGATGACGGCTAGGGCTACGTTTAGGAATGGTCGGAAACAGCGAACCCGGAGGGTCCAGTTGCATGTGGGGCTGCGTAAAGGCTCCCCTGGGGAGTTCACTTGTACCCAAAGCCTTCCTTTGGGGGCACTTTTGGATGGTCCAAAGGGGCTCGCAACGCATTTCCTGGGGCCTGATTTTTCAGTCGTCTCCGTTGACGGCTAGGGCTACGTTTAGGTTTGCTCAGGAACAGCGAACCCGGAGGGTCCAGTTGCATGTGGGGCTGCGTAAAGGCTCCCCTGGGGAGTTCACTTGTACCCAAAGCCTTCCTTTGGGGGCACTTTTGGATGGGCAAAAAGGGCTCGCAACGCATTTCCTGGGGCCTGATTTTTCAGTCGTCTTCGATGCCGGCTAGGGCTATGTTTAGGGATGCTCGGAAACAGCGAACCCGGAGGGTCCAGTTGCATGTGGGGCTGCGTAAAGGCTCCCCTGGGGAGTTCTCTTGTACCCAAAGCCTTCCTTTGGGGGCACTTTTGGATGGTCCAAAGGGGTTCGCAACGCATTTCCGGGGGCCTGATTTTTCACTCATCTCCGATGACGGCTAGGGCTATGTTTAGGGATGCTCGGAAACAGCGAACCCGGAGGGTCCAGTTGCATGTGGGGCTGCGTAAAGGCTCCCCTGGGGAGTTCACTTGTACCCAAAGCCTTCCTTTGGGGGCACTTTTGGATGGGCGAAAAGGGCTCGCAACGCATTTCCTGGGGCCTGATTTTTCAGTCGTCTCCGATGACGGCTAGGGCTACGTTTAGGTTTGCTCAGGAACAGCGAACCCGGAGGGTCCAGTTGCATGTGGGGCTGCGTAAAGGCTCCCCTGGGGAGTTCTCTTGTACCCAAAGCCTTCCTTTGGGGGCACTTTTGGATGGGAGAAAAGGGCTCGCAACGCATTTCCTGGGGCCTGATTTTTCAGTCTTCTCCCATGCCGGCTAGGGCTATGTTTAGGGATGCTCGGAAACAGCGAACCCGGAGGGTCCAGTTGCATGTGGGGCTGCGTAAAGGCTCCCCTGGGGAGTTCACTTGTACCAAAAGCCTTCCTTTGGGGGCACTTTTGGATGGTCCAAAGGGGCTCGCAACGCATTTCCTGGGGCCTGATTTTTCAGTCGTCTCCGTTGACGGCTAGGGCTACGTTTAGGGATGCTCGGAAACAGCGAACCCGGAGGGTCCAGTTGCATGTGGGGCTGCGTAAAGGCTCCCCTGGGGAGTTCTCTTGTACCCAAAGCCTTCCTTTGGGGGCACTTTTGGATGGGCAAAAAGGGCTCGCAACGCATTTCCTGGGGCCTGATTTTTCAGTCGTCTTCGATGACGGCTAGGGCTACGTTTAGGAATGGTCGGAAACAGCGAACCCGGAGGGTCCAGTTGCATGTGGGGCTGCGTAAAGGCTCCCCTGGGGAGTTCACTTGTACCCAAAGCCTTCCTTTGGGGGCACTTTTGGATGGTCCAAAGGGGCTCGCAACGCATTTCCTGGGGCCTGATTTTTCAGTCGTCTCCGTTGACGGCTAGGGCTACGTTTAGGTTTGCTCAGGAACAGCGAACCCGGAGGGTCCAGTTGCATGTGGGGCTGCGTAAAGGCTCCCCTGGGGAGTTCACTTGTACCCAAAGCCTTCCTTTGGGGGCACTTTTGGATGGGCAAAAAGGGCTCGCAACGCATTTCCTGGGGCCTGATTTTTCAGTCGTCTTCGATGCCGGCTAGGGCTATGTTTAGGGATGCTCGGAAACAGCGAACCCGGAGGGTCCAGTTGCATGTGGGGCTGCGTAAAGGCTCCCCTGGGGAGTTCTCTTGTACCCAAAGCCTTCCTTTGGGGGCACTTTTGGATGGTCCAAAGGGGTTCGCAACGCATTTCCGGGGGCCTGATTTTTCACTCATCTCCGATGACGGCTAGGGCTATGTTTAGGGATGCTCGGAAACAGCGAACCCGGAGGGTCCAGTTGCATGTGGGGCTGCGTAAAGGCTCCCCTGGGGAGTTCACTTGTACCCAAAGCCTTCCTTTGGGGGCACTTTTGGATGGGCGAAAAGGGCTCGCAACGCATTTCCTGGGGCCTGATTTTTCAGTCGTCTCCGATGACGGCTAGGGCTACGTTTAGGTTTGCTCAGGAACAGCGAACCCGGAGGGTCCAGTTGCATGTGGGGCTGCGTAAAGGCTCCCCTGGGGAGTTCTCTTGTACCCAAAGCCTTCCTTTGGGGGCACTTTTGGATGGGAGAAAAGGGCTCGCAACGCATTTCCTGGGGCCTGATTTTTCAGTCTTCTCCCATGCCGGCTAGGGCTATGTTTAGGGATGCTCGGAAACAGCGAACCCGGAGGGTCCAGTTGCATGTGGGGCTGCGTAAAGGCTCCCCTGGGGAGTTCACTTGTACCAAAAGCCTTCCTTTGGGGGCACTTTTGGATGGTCCAAAGGGGCTCGCAACGCATTTCCTGGGGCCTGATTTTTCAGTCGTCTCCGATGACGGCTAGGGCTACGTTTAGGTTTGCTCAGGAACAGCGAACCCGGAGGGTCCAGTTGCATGTGGGGCTGCGTAAAGGCTCCCCTGGGGAGTTCTCTTGTACCCAAAGCCTTCCTTTGGGGGCACTTTTGGATGGGCGAAAAGGGCTCGCAACGCATTTCCTGGGGCCTGATTTTTCAGTCGTCTTCGATGCCGGCTAGGGCTACGTTTAGGGATGCTCGGAAACAGCGAACCCGGAGGGTCCAGTTGCATGTGGGGCTGCGTAAAGGCTCTCCTGGGGAGTTCTCTTGTACCCAAAGCCTTCCTTTGGGGGCACTTTTGGATGGGCAAAAAGGGCTCGCAACGCATTTCCTGGGGCCTGATTTTTCAGTCATCTTCGATGCCGGCTAGGGCTACGTTTAGGAATGGTCGGAAACAGCGAACCCGGAGGGTCCAGTTGCATGTGGGGCTGCGTAAAGGCTCCCCTGGGGAGTTCACTTGTACCCAAAGCCTTCCTTTGGGGGCACTTTTGGATGGTCCAAAGGGGCTCGGAGTGCATTTCCTGGGGCCTGATTTTTCACTCATCTCCGATGACGGCTAGGGCTATGTTTAGGGATGCTCGGAAACAGCGAACCCGGAGGGTCCAGTTGCATGTGGGGCTGCGTAAAGGCTCCCCTGGGGAGTTCACTTGTACTCAAAGCCTTCCTTTGGGGGCACTTTTGGATGGTCCAAAGGGGCTCGCAACGCATTTCCTGGGGCCTGATTTTTCAGTCGTCTCCGATGACGGCTAGGGCTACGTTTAGGTTTGCTCAGGAACAGCGAACCCGGAGGGTCCAGTTGCATGTGGGGCTGCGTAAAGGCTCCCCTGGGGAGTTCTCTTGTACCCAAAGCCTTCCTTTGGGGGCACTTTTGGATGGGCGAAAAGGGCTCGCAACGCATTTCCTGGGGCCTGATTTTTCAGTCGTCTTCGATGACGGCTAGGGCTATGTTTAGGGATGCTCGGAAACAGCGAACCCGGAGGGTCCAGTTGCATGTGGGGCTGCGTAAAGGCTCCCCTGGGGAGTTCACTTGTACCCAAAGCCTTCCTTTGGGGGCACTTTTGGATGGGCGAAAAGGGCTCGCAACGCATTTCCTGGGGCCTGATTTTTCAGTCGTCTCCGATGACGGCTAGGGCTACGTTTAGGTTTGCTCAGGAACAGCGAACCCGGAGGGTCCAGTTGCATGTGGGGCTGTGTAAAGGCTCCCCTGGGGAGTTCTCTTGTACCCAAAGCCTTCCTTTGGGGGCACTTTTGGATGGGAGAAAAGGGCTCGCAACGCATTTCCTGGGGCCTGATTTTTCAGTCTTCTCCCATGCCGGCTAGGGCTATGTTTAGGGATGCTCGGAAACAGCGAACCCGGAGGGTCCAGTTGCATGTGGGGCTGCGTAAAGGCTCACCTGGGGAGTTCACTTGTACCCAAAGCCTTCCTTTGGGGGCACTTTTGGATGGTCCAAAGGGGCTCGCAACGCATTTCCTGGGGCCTGATTTTTCAGTCGTCTCCGATGACGGCTAGGGCTACGTTTAGGTTTGCTCAGGAACAGCGAACCCGGAGGGTCCAGTTGCATGTGGGGCTGCGTAAAGGCTCCCCTGGGGAGTTCTCTTGTACCCAAAGCCTTCCTTTGGGGGCACTTTTGGATGGGCGAAAAGGGCTCGCAACGCATTTCCTGGGGCCTGATTTTTCAGTCGTCTTCGATGACGGCTAGGGCTACGTTTAGGGATGCTCGGAAACAGCGAACCCGGAGGGTCCAGTTGCATGTGGGGCTGCGTAAAGGCTCCCCTGGGGAGTTCTCTTGTACCCAAAGCCTTCCTTTGGGGGCACTTTTGGATGGGCGAAAAGGGCTCGGAACGCATTTCCTGGGGCCTGATTTTTCAGTCGTCTTCGATGCCGGCTAGGGCTACGTTTAGGAATGGTCGGAAACAGCGAACCCGGAGGGTCCAGTTGCATGTGGGGCTGCGTAAAGGCTCCCCTGGGGAGTTCACTTGTACCCAAAGCCTTCCTTTGGGGGCACTTTTGGATGGGCAAAAAGGGCTCGGAGCGCATTTCCTGGGGCCTGATTTTTCACTCGTCTTCGATGCCGGCTAGGGCTATGTTTAGGGATGCTCGGAAACAGCGAACCCGGAGGGTCCAGTTGCATGTGGGGCTGCGTAAAGGCTCCCCTGGGGAGTTCTCTTGTACCCAAAGCCTTCCTTTGGGGGCACTTTTGGATGGGCGAAAAGGGCTCGCAACGCATTTCCTGAGGCCTGATTTTTCAGTCGTCTTCGATGACGGCTAGGGCTACGTTTAGGTTTGCTCAGGAACAGCGAACCCGGAGGGTCCAGTTGCATGTGGGGCTGCGTAAAGGCTCCCCTGGGGAGTTCTCTTGTACCCAAAGCCTTCCTTTGGGGGCACTTTTGGATGGGCGAAAAGGGCTCGCAACGCATTTCCTGAGGCCTGATTTTTCAGTCGTCTTCGATGCCGACTAGGGCTATGTTTAGGGATGCTCGGAAACAGCGAACCCGGAGGGTCCAGTTGCATGTGGGGCTGCGTAAAGGCTCCCCTGGGGAGTTCTCTTTTACCCAAAGCCTTCCTTTGGGGGCACTCTTGGATGGGCGAAAAGGGCTCGCAACGCATTTCCTGGGGCATGATTTTTCAGTCGTCTCCGATGACGGCTAGGGCTACGTTTAGGTTTGCTCAGGAACAGCGAACCCGGAGGGTCCAGTTGCATGTGGGGCTGCGTAAAGGCTCCCCTGGGGAGTTCTCTTGTACCCAAAGCCTTCCTTTGGGGGCACTTTTGGATGGGCGAAAAGGGCTCGCAACGCATTTCCTGGGGCCTGATTTTTCAGTCGTCTTCGATGCCGGCTAGGGCTACGTTTAGGGATGCTCGGAAACAGCGAACCCGGAGGGTCCAGTTGCATGTGGGGCTGCGTAAAGGCTCTCCTGGGGAGTTCTCTTGTACCCAAAGCCTTCCTTTGGGGGCACTTTTGGATGGGCAAAAAGGGCTCGCAACGCATTTCCTGGGGCCTGATTTTTCAGTCGTCTTCGATGCCGGCTAGGGCTACGTTTAGGAATGGTCGGAAACAGCGAACCCGGAGGGTCCAGTTGCATGTGGGGCTGCGTAAAGGCTCCCCTGGGGAGTTCACTTGTACCCAAAGCCTTCCTTTGGGGGCACTTTTGGATGGTCCAAAGGGGCTCGCAACGCATTTCCTGGGGCCTGATTTTTCAGTCGTCTCCGTTGACGGCTAGGGCTACGTTTAGGTTTGCTCAGGAACAGCGAACCCGGAGGGTCCAGTTGCATGTGGGGCTGCGTAAAGGCTCCCCTGGGGAGTTCACTTGTACCCAAAGCCTTCCTTTGGGGGCACTTTTGGATGGGCAAAAAGGGCTCGCAACGCATTTCCTGGGGCCTGATTTTTCAGTCGTCTTCGATGCCGGCTAGGGCTATGTTTAGGGATGCTCGGAAACAGCGAACCCGGAGGGTCCAGTTGCATGTGGGGCTGCGTAAAGGCTCCCCTGGGGAGTTCTCTTGTACCCAAAGCCTTCCTTTGGGGGCACTTTTGGATGGTCCAAAGGGGTTCGCAACGCATTTCCGGGGGCCTGATTTTTCACTCATCTCCGATGACGGCTAGGGCTATGTTTAGGGATGCTCGGAAACAGCGAACCCGGAGGGTCCAGTTGCATGTGGGGCTGCGTAAAGGCTCCCCTGGGGAGTTCACTTGTACCCAAAGCCTTCCTTTGGGGGCACTTTTGGATGGGCAAAAAGGGCTCGGAGCGCATTTCCTGGGGCCTGATTTTTCACTCGTCTTCGATGCCGACTAGGGCTACGTTTAGGAATGGTCGGAAACAGCGAACCCGGAGGGTCCAGTTGCATGTGGGGCTGCGTAAAGGCTCCCCTGGGGAGTTCTCTTGTACCCAAAGCCTTCCTTTGGGGGCACTTTTGGATGGGCGAAAAGGGCTCGCAACGCATTTCCTGGGGCCTGATTTTTCAGTCGTCTTCGATGCCGGCTAGGGCTACGTTTAGGGATGCTCGGAAACAGCGAACCCGGAGGGTCCAGTTGCATGTGGGGCTGCGTAAAGGCTCCCCTGGGGAGTTCACTTGTACTCAAAGCCTTCCTTTGGGGGCACTTTTGGATGGTCCAAAGGGGCTCGCAACGCATTTCCTGGGGCCTGATTTTTCAGTCGTCTCCGATGACGGCTAGGGCTACGTTTAGGTTTGCTCAGGAACAGCGAACCCGGAGGGTCCAGTTGCATGTGGGGCTGCGTAAAGGCTCCCCTGGGGAGTTCTCTTGTACCCAAAGCCTTCCTTTGGGGGCACTTTTGGATGGGCGAAAAGGGCTCGCAACGCATTTCCTGGGGCCTGATTTTTCAGTCGTCTTCGATGACGGCTAGGGCTATGTTTAGGGATGCTCGGAAACAGCGAACCCGGAGGGTCCAGTTGCATGTGGGGCTGCGTAAAGGCTCCCCTGGGGAGTTCACTTGTACCCAAAGCCTTCCTTTGGGGGCACTTTTGGATGGGCGAAAAGGGCTCGCAACGCATTTCCTGGGGCCTGATTTTTCAGTCGTCTCCGATGACGGCTAGGGCTACGTTTAGGTTTGCTCAGGAACAGCGAACCCGGAGGGTCCAGTTGCATGTGGGGCTGTGTAAAGGCTCCCCTGGGGAGTTCTCTTGTACCCAAAGCCTTCCTTTGGGGGCACTTTTGGATGGGAGAAAAGGGCTCGCAACGCATTTCCTGGGGCCTGATTTTTCAGTCTTCTCCCATGCCGGCTAGGGTTATGTTTAGGGATGCTCGGAAACAGCGAACCCGGAGGGTCCAGTTGCATGTGGGGCTGCGTAAAGGCTCCCCTGGGGAGTTCACTTGTACCCAAAGCCTTCCTTTGGGGGCACTTTTGGATGGTCCAAAGGGGCTCGCAACGCATTTCCTGGGGCCTGATTTTTCAGTCGTCTCCGATGACGGCTAGGGCTACGTTTAGGTTTGCTCAGGAACAGCGAACCCGGAGGGTCCAGTTGCATGTGGGGCTGCGTAAAGGCTCCCCTGGGGAGTTCTCTTGTACCCAAAGCCTTCCTTTGGGGGCACTTTTGGATGGGCGAAAAGGGCTCGCAACGCATTTCCTGGGGCCTGATTTTTCAGTCGTCTTCGATGCCGGCTAGGGCTACGTTTAGGGATGCTCGGAAACAGCGAACCCGGAGGGTCCAGTTGCATGTGGGGCTGCGTAAAGGCTCCCCTGGGGAGTTCTCTTGTACCCAAAGCCTTCCTTTGGGGGCACTTTTGGATGGGCGAAAAGGGCTCGCAACGCATTTCCTGGGGCCTGATTTTTCAGTCGTCTTCGATGCCGGCTAGGGCTACGTTTAGGAATGGTCGGAAACAGCGAACCCGGAGGGTCCAGTTGCATGTGGGGCTGCGTAAAGGCTCCCCTGGGGAGTTCACTTGTACCCAAAGCCTTCCTTTGGGGGCACTTTTGGATGGTCCAAAGGGGCTCGCAACGCATTTCCTGGGGCCTGATTTTTCAGTCGTCTCCGTTGACGGCTAGGGCTACGTTTAGGTTTGCTCAGGAACAGCGAACCCGGAGGGTCCAGTTGCATGTGGGGCTGCGTAAAGGCTCCCCTGGGGAGTTCACTTGTACCCAAAGCCTTCCTTTGGGGGCACTTTTGGATGGGCAAAAAGGGCTCGCAACGCATTTCCTGGGGCCTGATTTTTCACTCGTCTTCGATGCCGGCTAGGGCTATGTTTAGGGATGCTCGGAAACAGCGAACCCGGAGGGTCCAGTTGCATGTGGGGCTGCGTAAAGGCTCCCCTGGGGAGTTCTCTTGTACCCAAAGCCTTCCTTTGGGGGCACTTTTGGATGGGCGAAAAGGGCTCGCAACGCATTTCCTGAGGCCTGATTTTTCAGTCGTCTTCGATGACGGCTAGGGCTACGTTTAGGTTTGCTCAGGAACAGCGAACCCGGAGGGTCCAGTTGCATGTGGGGCTGCGTAAAGGCTCCCCTGGGGAGTTCTCTTGTACCCAAAGCCTTCCTTTGGGGCACTTTTGGATGGGCGAAAAGGGCTCGCAACGCATTTCCTGAGGCCTGATTTTTCAGTCGTCTTCGATGCCGACTAGGGCTATGTTTAGGGATGCTCGGAAACAGCGAACCCGGAGGGTCCAGTTGCATGTGGGGCTGCGTAAAGGCTCCCCTGGGGAGTTCTCTTTTACCCAAAGCCTTCCTTTGGGGGCACTCTTGGATGGGCGAAAAGGGCTCGCAACGCATTTCCTGGGGCATGATTTTTCAGTCGTCTCCGATGACGGCTAGGGCTACGTTTAGGTTTGCTCAGGAACAGCGAACCCGGAGGGTCCAGTTGCATGTGGGGCTGCGTAAAGGCTCCCCTGGGGAGTTCACTTGTACCCAAAGCCTTCCTTTGGGGGCACTTTTGGATGGGCGAAAAGGGCTCGCAACGCATTTCCTGGGGCCTGATTTTTCACTCGTCTTCGATGCCGGCTAGGGCTATGTTTAGGGATGCTCGGAAACAGCGAACCTGGAGGGTCCAGTTGCATGTGGGGCTGCGTAAAGGCTCCCCTGGGGAGTTCTCTTGTACCCAAAGCCTTCCTTTGGGGGCACTTTTGGATGGTCCAAAGGGGCTCGCAACGCATTTCCTGGGGCCTGATTTTTCAGTCGTCTCCGATGACGGCTAGGGCTACGTTTAGTTTTGCTCAGGAACAGCGAACCCGGAGGGTCCAGTTGCATGTGGGGCTGCGTAAAGGCTCCCCTGGGGAGTTCACTTGTACCCAAAGCCTTCCTTTGGGGGCACTTTTGGATGGGCAAAAAGGGCTCGCAACGCATTTCCTGGGGCCTGATTTTTCAGTCGTCTTCGATGCCGGCTAGGGCTACGTTTAGGAATGGTCGGAAACAGCGAACCCGGAGGGTCCAGTTGCATGTGGGGCTGCGTAAAGGCTCCCCTGGGGAGTTCACTTGTACCCAAAGCCTTCCTTTGGGGGCACTTTTGGATGGTCCAAAGGGGCTCGCAACGCATTTCCTGGGGCCTGATTTTTCAGTCGTCTCCGTTGACGGCTAGGGCTACGTTTAGGTTTGCTCAGGAACAGCGAACCCGGAGGGTCCAGTTGCATGTGGGGCTGCGTAAAGGCTCCCCTGGGGAGTTCTCTTGTACCCAAAGACTTCCTTTGGGGGCACTTTTGGATGGGCGAAAAGGGCTCGCAACGCATTTCCTGAGGCCTGATTTTTCAGTCGTCTTCGATGCCGACTAGGGCTATGTTTAGGGATGCTCGGAAACAGCGAACCCGGAGGGTCCAGTTGCATGTGGGGCTGCGTAAAGGCTCCCCTGGGGAGTTCACTTGTACCCAAAGCCTTCCTTTGGGGGCACTTTTGGATGGGCAAAAAGGGGCTCGCAACGCATTTCCTGGGGCCTGATTTTTCAGTCGTCATCGATGCTGGCTAGGGCTATGTTTAGGGATGGTCGGAAACAGCGAACCCGGAGGGTCCAATTGCATGTGGGGCTGCGTAAAGGCTCCCCTGGGGAGTTCTCTTGTACCCAAAGCCTTCCTTTGGGGGCACTTTTGGATGGGCGAAAAGGGCTCGGAGCGCATTTCCTGGGGCCTGATTTTTCAGTCGTCTTCGATGCCGACTAGGGCTACGTTTAGGGATGGTCGGAAACAGCGAACCCGGAGGGTCCAGTTGCATGTGGGGCTGCGTAAAGGCTCCCCTGGGGAGTTCACTTGTACCCAAAGCCTTCCTTTGGGGGCACTTTTGGATGGTCCAAAGGGGCTCGCAACGCATTTCCTGGGGCCTGATTTTTCAGTCGTCTCCGATGACGGCTAGGGCTACGTTTAGGTTTGCTCAGGAACAGCGAACCCGAAGGGTCCAGTTGCATGTGGGGCTGCGTAAAGGCTCCCCTGGGGAGTTCTCTTGTACCCAAAGCCTTCCTTTGGGGGCACTTTTGGATGGGCAACATGGGCTCGCAATGCATTTCCTGGGGCCTGATTTTTCACTCGTCTTCGATGCCGGCTAGGGCTATGTTTAGGGATGGTCGGAAACAGCGAACCCGGAGGGTCCAGTTGCATGTGGGGCTGCGTAAAGGCTCCCCTGGGGAGTTCTCTTGTACCCAAAGCCTTCCTTTGGGGGCACTTTTGGATGGTCCAAAGGGGCTCGCAACGCATTTCCTGGGGCCTGATTTTTCAGTCGTCTCCGATGACGGCTAGGGCTACGTTTAGGTTTGCTCAGGAACAGCGAACCCGGAGGGTCCAGTTGCATGTGGGGCTGCGTAAAGGCTCCCCTGGGGAGTTCTCTTGTACCCAAAGCCTTCCTTTGGGGGCACTTTTGGATGGTCCAAAGGGGTTCGCAACGCATTTCCTGGGGCCTGATTTTTCACTCATCTACGATGACGGCTAGGGCTACGTTTAGGTTTGCTCAGGAACAGCGAACCCGGAGGGTCCAGTTGCATGTGGGGCTGCGTAAAGGCTCCCCTGGGGAGTTCTCTTGTACTCAAAGCCTTCCTTTGGGGGCACTTTTGGATGGTCCAAAGGGGCTCGCAACGCATTTCCTGGGGCCTGATTTTTCAGTCGTCTTCGATGACGGCTAGGGCTACGTTTAGTTTTGCTCAGGAACAGCGAACCCGGAGGGTCCAGTTGCATGTGGGGCTGCGTAAAGGCTCCCCTGGGGAGTTCTCTTGTACCCAAAGCCTTCCTTTGGGGGCACTTTTGGATGGGTGAAAAGGGCTCGCAACGCATTTCCTGGGGCCTGATTTTTCAGTCGTCTTCGATGCCGGCTAGGGCTACGTTTAGGGATGCTCGGAAACAGCGAACCCGGAGGGTCCAGTTGCATGTGGGGCTGCGTAAAGGCTCCCCTGGGGAGTTCTCTTGTACCCAAAGCCTTCCTTTGGGGGCACTTTTGGATGGTCCAAAGGGGCTCGCATTGCATTTCCTGGGGCCTGATTTTTCAGTCGTCTCCGATGCCGGCTAGGGCTACGTTTAGGTTTGCTCAGGAACAGCGAACCCGGAGGGTCCAGTTGCATGTGGGGCTGCGTAAAGGCTCCCCTGGGGAGTTCTCTTGTACCCAAAGCCTTCCTTTGGGGGCACTTTTGGATGGTCCAAAGGGGCTCGCAACGCATTTCCGGGGGCCTGATTTTTCACTCATGTACGATGATGGCTAGGGCTACGTTTAGGTTTGCTCAGGAACAGCGAACCCGGAGGGTCCAGTTGCATGTGGGGCTGCGTAAAGGCTCCCCTGGGGAGTTCTCTTGTACCCAAAGCCTTCCTTTGGGGGCACTTTTGGATGGTCCAAAGGGGCTCGCAACGCATTTCCTGGGGCCTGATTTTTCAGTCGTCTCCGATGACTGCTAGGGTTATGTTTAGGGATGCTCGGAAACAGCGAACCCGGAGGGTCCAGTTGCATGTGGGGCTGCGTAAAGGCTCCCCTGGGGAGTTCTCTTGTACCCAAAGCCTTCCTTTGGGGGCACTTTTGGATGGGCGAAAAGGGCTCGCAACGCATTTCCTGGGGCCTGATTTTTCAGTCGTCTTCAATGCCGGCTAGGGCTATGTTTAGGGATGCTCGGAAACAGCGAACCCGGAGGGTCCAGTTGCATGTGGGGCTGCGTAAAGGCTCCCCTGGGGAGTTCTCTTGTACCCAAAGCCTTCCTTTGGGGGCACTTTTGGATGGTCCAAAGGGGCTCGCAACGCATTTCCTGGGGCCTGATTTTTCAGTCGTCTTCGATGCTGGCTAGGGTTATGTTTAGCGTTTTGGGTTGGGGGTTAGGGGCTTGGGGGGTTCGGGTTAGAGGGTTAGTGTTAGATCCGTTAGGGTTAGGGGGTTAGGGGTGGGGGTTCGGGGGTCAGGGTTGGTGGGTTAGGGGGTTGGGTGTTAGGGTTAGAGCGTTACGGTTAGGGT
>NW_027076161.1:70000-90000 GCF_963932015.1 Anas acuta | reverse complement strand
TTCAGTCGTCTTCGATGCCGGCTAGGGCTACGTTTAGGGATGCTCGGAAACAGCGAACCCGGAGGGTCCAGTTGCATGTGGGGCTGCGTAAAGGCTCCCCTGGGGAGTTCTCTTTTACCCAAAGCCTTCCTTTGGGGGTACTTTTGGATGGGCAAAAAGGGCTCGGAACGCATTTCCTGGGGCCTGATTTTTCAGTCGTCTTCGATGCCGGCTAGGGCTACGTTTAGGGATGCTCGGAAACAGCGAACCCGGAGGGTCCAGTTGCATGTGGGGCTGCGTAAAGGCTCCCCTGGGGAGTTCACTTGTACCCAAAGCCTTCCTTTGGGGGCACTTTTGGATGGTCCAAAGGGGTTCGCAACGCATTTCCGGGGGCCTGATTTTTCACTCATCTACGATGACGGCTAGGGCTATGTTTAGGGATGCTCGGAAACAGCGAACCCGGAGGGTCCAGTTGCATGTGGGGCTGCGTAAAGGCTCCCCTGGGGAGTTCTCTTGTACCCAAAGCCTTCCTTTGGGGGCACTTTTGGATGGTCCAAAGGGGTTCGCAACGCATTTCCGGGGGCCTGATTTTTCACTCATCTACGATGACGGCTAGGGCTATGTTTAGGGATGCTCGGAAACAGCGAACCCGGAGGGTCCAGTTGCATGTGGGGCTGCGTAAAGGCTCCCCTGGGGAGTTCACTTGTACCCAAAGCCTTCCTTTGGGGGCACTTTTGGATGGGCAAAAAGGGCTCGGAGCGCATTTCCTGGGGCCTGATTTTTCAGTCGTCTTCGATGCCGGCTAGGGCTATGTTTAGGGATGCTCGGAAACAGCGAACCCGGAGGGTCCAGTTGCATGTGGGGCTGCGTAAAGGCTCCCCTGGGGAGTTCTCTTGTACCCAAACCCTTCCTTTGGGGGCACTTTTGGATGGTCCAAAGGGGTTGGCAACGCATTTCCGGGGGCCTGATTTTTCACTCATCTCCGATGACGGCTAGGGCTACGTTTAGGGATGCTCGGAAACAGCGAACCCGGAGGGTCCAGTTGCATGTGGGGCTGCGTAAAGGCTCCCCTGGGGAGTTCTCTTGTACCCAAAGCCTTCCTTTGGGGCACTTTTGGATGGGCGAAAAGGGCTCGCAACGCATTTCCTGAGGCCTGATTTTTCAGTCGTCTTCGATGCCGACTAGGGCTATGTTTAGGGATGCTCGGAAACAGCGAACCCGGAGGGTCCAGTTGCATGTGGGGCTGCGTAAAGGCTCCCCTGGGGAGTTCACTTGTACCCAAAGCCTTCCTTTGGGGGCACTTTTGGATGGGCAAAAAGGGCTCGGAGCGCATTTCCTGGGGCCTGATTTTTCACTCGCCTTCGATGCCGGCTAGGGCTATGTTTAGGGATGCTCGGAAACAGCGAACCCGGAGGGTCCAGTTGCATGTGGGGCTGCGTAAAGGCTCCCCTGGGGAGTTCTCTTGTACCCAAAGCCTTCCTTTGGGGGCACTTTTGGATGGGCAAAAAGGGCTCGGAACGCATTTCCTGGGGCCTGATTTTTCAGTCGTCTTCGATGACGGCTAGGGCTACGTTTAGGTTTGCTCAGGAACAGCGAACCCGGAGGGTCCAGTTGCATGTGGGGCTGCGTAAAGGCTCCCCTGGGGAGTTCTCTTGTACCCAAAGCCTTCCTTTGGGGCACTTTTGGATGGGCGAAAAGGGCTCGCAACGCATTTCCTGAGGCCTGATTTTTCAGTCGTCTTCGATGCCGACTAGGGCTATGTTTAGGGATGCTCGGAAACAGCGAACCCGGAGGGTCCAGTTGCATGTGGGGCTGCGTAAAGGCTCCCCTGGGGAGTTCACTTGTACCCAAAGCCTTCCTTTGGGGGCACTTTTGGATGGTCCAAAGGGGCTCGCAACGCATTTCCTGGGGCCTGATTTTTCAGTCGTCTCCGATGACGGCTAGGGCTACGTTTAGGTTTGCTCAGGAACAGCGAACCCGGAGGGTCCAGTTGCATGTGGGGCTGCGTAAAGGCTCCCCTGGGGAGTTCTCTTGTACCCAAAGCCTTCCTTTGGGGGCACTTTTGGATGGGCAAAAAGGGCTCGCAACGCATTTCCTGGGGCCTGATTTTTCAGTCTTCTCCCATGCCGGCTGGGGCTATGTTTAGGGATGCTCAGAAACAGCGAACCCGGAGGGTCCAGTTGCATGTGGGGCTGCGTAAAGGCTCCCCTGGGGAGTTCACTTGTACCCAAAGCCTTCCTTTGGGGGCACTTTTGGATGGTCCAAAGGGGCTCGCAACGCATTTCCTGGGGCCTGATTTTTCAGTCGTCTCCGTTGACGGCTAGGGCTACGTTTAGGTTTGCTCAGGAACAGCGAACCCGGAGGGTCCAGTTGCATGTGGGGCTGCGTAAAGGCTCCCCTGGGGAGTTCTCTTGTACCCAAAGCCTTCCTTTGGGGGCACTTTTGGATGGGAGAAAAGGGCTCGCAACGCATTTCCTGGGGCCTGATTTTTCAGTCTTCTCCCATGCTGGCTAGGGCTATGTTTAGGGATGCTCGGAAACAGCGAACCCGGAGGGTCCAGTTGCATGTGGGGCTGCGTAAAGGCTCCCCTGGGGAGTTCACTTGTACCCAAAGCCTTCCTTTGGGGGCACTTTTGGATGGTCCAAAGGGGCTCGCAACGCATTTCCTGGGGCCTGATTTTTCAGTCGTCTCCGATGACGGCTAGGGCTACGTTTAGTTTTGCTCAGGAACAGCGAACCCGGAGGGTCCAGTTGCATGTGGGGCTGCGTAAAGGCTCCCCTGGGGAGTTCTCTTGTACCCAAAGCCTTCCTTTGGGGGCACTTTTGGATGGGAGAAAAGGGCTCGGAACGCATTTCCTGGGGCCTGATTTTTCAGTCGTCTTCGATGACGGCTAGGGCTACGTTTAGGGATGCTCGGAAACAGCGAACCCGGAGGGTCCAGTTGCATGTGGGGCTGCGTAAAGGCTCCCCTGGGGAGTTCTCTTGTACCCAAAGCCTTCCTTTGGGGGCACTTTTGGATGGTCCAAAGGGGCTCGCAACGCATTTCCTGGGGCCTGATTTTTCAGTCGTCTCCGATGACGGCTAGGGCTACGTTTAGGTTTGCTCAGGAACAGCGAACCCGGAGGGTCCAGTTGCATGTGGGGCTGCGTAAAGGCTCCCCTGGGGAGTTCTCTTGTACCCAAAGCCTTCCTTTGGGGGCACTTTTGGATGGGTGAAAAGGGCTCGCAACGCATTTCCTGGGGCCTGATTTTTCAGTCGTCTTCGATGCCGGCTAGGGCTACGTTTAGGGATGCTCGGAAACAGCGAACCCGGAGGGTCCAGTTGCATGTGGGGCTGCGTAAAGGCTCCCCTGGGGAGTTCTCTTTTACCCAAAGCCTTCCTTTGGGGCACTTTTGGATGGGCGAAAAGGGCTCGCAACGCATTTCCTGAGGCCTGATTTTTCAGTCGTCTTCGATGCCGACTAGGGCTATGTTTAGGGATGCTCGGAAACAGCGAACCCGGAGGGTCCAGTTGCATGTGGGGCTGCGTAAAGGCTCCCCTGGGGAGTTCACTTGTACCCAAAGCCTTCCTTTGGGGGCACTTTTGGATGGTCCAAAGGGGCTCGCAACGCATTTCCTGGGGCCTGATTTTTCAGTCGTCTCCGATGACGGCTAGGGCTACGTTTAGGTTTGCTCAGGAACAGTGAACCCGGAGGGTCCAGTTGCATGTGGGGCTGCGTAAAGGCTCCCCTGGGGAGTTCTCTTGTACCCAAAGCCTTCCTTTGGGGGCACTTTTGGATGGGCAAAAAGGGCTCGGAACGCATTTCCTGGGGCCTGATTTTTCAGTCTTCTCCCATGCCGGCTGGGGCTATGTTTAGGGATGCTCAGAAACAGCGAACCCGGAGGGTCCAGTTGCATGTGGGGCTGCGTAAAGGCTCCCCTGGGGAGTTCACTTGTACCCAAAGCCTTCCTTTGGGGGCACTTTTGGATGGTCCAAAGGGGCTCGCAACGCATTTCCGGGGGCCTGATTTTTCAGTCGTCTCCGTTGACGGCTAGGGCTAAGTTTAGGTTTGCTCAGGAACAGCGAACCCGGAGGGTCCAGTTGCATGTGGGGCTGCGTAAAGGCTCCCCTGGGGAGTTCTCTTGTACCCAAAGCCTTCCTTTGGGGGCACTTTTGGATGGTCCAAAGGGGCTCGCAACGCATTTCCTGGGGCCTGATTTTTCAGTCTTCTCCCATGCTGGCTAGGGCTATGTTTAGGGATGCTCGGAAACAGCGAACCCGGAGGGTCCAGTTGCATGTGGGGCTGCGTAAAGGCTCCCCTGGGGAGTTCACTTGTACCCAAAGCCTTCCTTTGGGGGCACTTTTGGATCGTCCAAAGGGGCTCGCAACGCATTTCCTGGGGCCTGATTTTTCAGTCGTCTCCGATGACGGCTAGGGCTACGTTTAGTTTTGCTCAGGAACAGCGAACCCGGAGGGTCCAGTTGCATGTGGGGCTGCGTAAAGGCTCCCCTGGGGAGTTCTCTTGTACCCAAAGCCTTCCTTTGGGGGCACTTTTGGATGGGAGAAAAGGGCTCGGAACGCATTTCCTGGGGCCTGATTTTTCAGTCGTCTTCGATGCCGGCTAGGGCTACGTTTAGGGATGCTCGGAAACAGCGAACCCGGAGGGTCCAGTTGCATGTGGGGCTGCGTAAAGGCTCCCCTGGGGAGTTCTCTTGTACCCAAAGCCTTCCTTTGGGGGCACTTTTGGATGGTCCAAAGGGGCTCGCAACGCATTTCCTGGGGCCTGATTTTTCAGTCGTCTCCGATGACGGCTAGGGCTACGTTTAGGTTTGCTCAGGAACAGCGAACCCGGAGGGTCCAGTTGCATGTGGGGCTGCGTAAAGGCTCCCCTGGGGAGTTCTCTTGTACCCAAAGCCTTCCTTTGGGGGCACTTTTGGATGGGTGAAAAGGGCTCGCAACGCATTTCCTGGGGCCTGATTTTTCAGTCGTCTTCGATGCCGGCTAGGGCTACGTTTAGGGATGCTCGGAAACAGCGAACCCGGAGGGTCCAGTTGCATGTGGGGCTGCGTAAAGGCTCCCCTGGGGAGTTCTCTTTTACCCAAAGCCTTCCTTTGGGGGCACTTTTGGATGGGCAAAAAGGGCTCGGAACGCATTTCCTGGGGCCTGATTTTTCAGTCGTCTTCGATGCCGGCTAGGGCTACGTTTAGGAATGGTCGGAAACAGCGAACCCGGAGGGTCCAGTTGCATGTGGGGCTGCGTAAAGGCTCCCCTGGGGAGTTCACTTGTACCCAAAGCCTTCCTTTGGGGGCACTTTTGGATGGTCCAAAGGGGCTCGCAACGCATTTCCTGGGGCCTGATTTTTCAGTCGTCTCCGTTGACGGCTAGGGCTACGTTTAGGTTTGCTCAGGAACAGCGAACCCGGAGGGTCCAGTTGCATGTGGGGCTGCATAAAGGCTCCCCTGGGGAGTTCACTTGTACCCAAAGCCTTCCTTTGGGGGCACTTTTGGATGGGCAAAAAGGGCTCGCAACGCATTTCCTGGGGCCTGAGTTTTCAGTCGTCTTCGATGCTGGCTAGGGCTATGTTTAGGGATGCTCGGAAACAGCGAACCCGGAGGGTCCAGTTGCATGTGGGGCTGCGTAAAGGCTCCCCTGGGGAGTTCTCTTGTACCCAAAGCCTTCCTTTGGGGGCACTTTTGGATGGTCCAAAGGGGTTCGCAACGCATTTCCGGGGGCCTGATTTTTCACTCATCTCCGATGACGGCTAGGGCTACGTTTAGGGATGCTCGGAAACAGCGAACCCGGAGGGTCCAGTTGCATGTGGGGCTGCGTAAAGGCTCCCCTGGGGAGTTCTCTTGTACCCAAAGCCTTCCTTTGGGGGCACTTTTGGATGGTCCAAAGGGGCTCGCAACGCATTTCCTGGGGCCTGATTTTTCAGTCGTCTCCGATGACGGCTAGGGCTACGTTTAGGTTTGCTCAGGAACAGCGAACCCGGAGGGTCCAGTTGCATGTGGGGCTGCGTAAAGGCTCCCCTGGGGAGTTCTCTTGTACCCAAAGCCTTCCTTTGGGGGCACTTTTGGATGGGTGAAAAGGGCTCGCAACGCATTTCCTGGGGCCTGATTTTTCAGTCGTCTTCGATGCCGGCTAGGGCTACGTTTAGGGATGCTCGGAAACAGCGAACCCGGAGGGTCCAGTTGCATGTGGGGCTGCGTAAAGGCTCCCCTGGGGAGTTCTCTTTTACCCAAAGCCTTCCTTTGGGGGCACTTTTGGATGGGCAAAAAGGGCTCGGAACGCATTTCCTGGGGCCTGATTTTTCAGTCGTCTTCGATGCCGGCTAGGGCTACGTTTAGGAATGGTCGGAAACAGCGAACCCGGAGGGTCCAGTTGCATGTGGGGCTGCGTAAAGGCTCCCCTGGGGAGTTCACTTGTACCCAAAGCCTTCCTTTGGGGGCACTTTTGGATGGTCCAAAGGGGCTCGCAACGCATTTCCTGGGGCCTGATTTTTCAGTCGTCTCCGTTGACGGCTAGGGCTACGTTTAGGTTTGCTCAGGAACAGCGAACCCGGAGGGTCCAGTTGCATGTGGGGCTGCATAAAGGCTCCCCTGGGGAGTTCACTTGTACCCAAAGCCTTCCTTTGGGGGCACTTTTGGATGGGCAAAAAGGGCTCGCAACGCATTTCCTGGGGCCTGAGTTTTCAGTCGTCTTCGATGCTGGCTAGGGCTATGTTTAGGGATGCTCGGAAACAGCGAACCCGGAGGGTCCAGTTGCATGTGGGGCTGCGTAAAGGCTCCCCTGGGGAGTTCTCTTGTACCCAAAGCCTTCCTTTGGGGGCACTTTTGGATGGTCCAAAGGGGTTCGCAACGCATTTCCGGGGGCCTGATTTTTCACTCATCTCCGATGACGGCTAGGGCTATGTTTAGGGATGCTCGGAAACAGCGAACCCGGAGGGTCCAGTTGCATGTGGGGCTGCGTAAAGGCTCCCCTGGGGAGTTCTCTTGTACCCAAAGCCTTCCTTTGGGGGCACTTTTGGATGGGCAAAAAGGGCTCGGAGCGCATTTCCTGGGGCCTGATTTTTCACTCGTCTTCGATGCCGGCTAGGGCTATGTTTAGGGATGCTCGGAAACAGCGAACCCGGAGGGTCCAGTTGCATGTGGGGCTGCGTAAAGGCTCCCCTGGGGAGTTCACTTGTACCCAAAGCCTTCCTTTGGGGGCACTTTTGGATGGGCGAAAAGGGCTCGCAACGCATTTCCTGGGGCCTGATTTTTCAGTCGTCTTCGATGACGGCTAGGGCTACGTTTAGGTTTGCTCAGGAACAGCGAACCCGGAGGGTCCAGTTGCATGTGGGGCTGCGTAAAGGCTCCCCTGGGGAGTTCTCTTGTACCCAAAGCCTTCCTTTGGGGCACTTTTGGATGGGCGAAAAGGGCTCGCAACGCATTTCCTGAGGCCTGATTTTTCAGTCGTCTTCGATGCCGACTAGGGCTATGTTTAGGGATGCTCGGAAACAGCGAACCCGGAGGGTCCAGTTGCATGTGGGGCTGCGTAAAGGCTCCCCTGGGGAGTTCTCTTGTACCCAAAGCCTTCCTTTGGGGGCACTTTTGGATGGGCGAAAAGGGCTCGCAACGCATTTCCTGGGGCCTGATTTTTCAGTCGTCTCCGATGACGGCTAGGGCTACGTTTAGGTTTGCTCAGGAACAGCGAACCCGGAGGGTCCAGTTGCATGTGGGGCTTCGTAAAGGCTCCCCTGGGGAGTTCTCTTGTACCAAAAGCCTTCCTTTGGGGGCACTTTTGGATGGGAGAAAAGGGCTCGCAACGCATTTCCTGGGGCCTGATTTTTCAGTCTTCTCCCATGCCGGCTAGGGCTATGTTTAGGGATGCTCGGAAACAGCGAACCCGGAGGGTCCAGTTGCATGTGGGGCTGCGTAAAGGCTCACCTGGGGAGTTCACTTGTACCAAAAGCCTTCCTTTGGGGGCACTTTTGGATGGTCCAAAGGGGCTCGCAACGCATTTCCTGGGGCCTGATTTTTCAGTCGTCTCCGATGACGGCTAGGGCTACGTTTAGGTTTGCTCAGGAACAGCGAACCCG
Organism: Anas acuta; assembly: GCF_963932015.1. Taxonomy (NCBI): domain Eukaryota; kingdom Metazoa; phylum Chordata; class Aves; order Anseriformes; family Anatidae; genus Anas; species Anas acuta. The sequence continues at coordinate 81,963 of NW_027076161.1, read as the reverse complement.
GAGGGTCCAGTTGCATGTGGGGCTGCGTAAAGGCTCCCCTGGGGAGTTCTCTTGTACCCAAAGCCTTCCTTTGGGGGCACTTTTGGATGGGCGAAAAGGGCTCGCAACGCATTTCCTGGGGCCTGATTTTTCAGTCGTCTTCGATGCCGGCTAGGGCTACGTTTAAGGATGCTCGGAAACAGCGAACCCGGAGGGTCCAGTTGCATGTGGGGCTGCGTAAAGGCTCTCCTGGGGAGTTCTCTTTTACCCAAAGCCTTCCTTTGGGGGCACTTTTGGATGGGCAAAAAGGGCTCGGAACGCATTTCCTGGGGCCTGATTTTTCAGTCGTCTTCGATGCCGGCTAGGGCTACGTTTAGGAATGGTCGGAAACAGCGAACCCGGAGGGTCCAGTTGCATGTGGGGCTGCGTAAAGGCTCCCCTGGGGAGTTCACTTGTACCCAAAGCCTTCCTTTGGGGGCACTTTTGGATGGGCCAAAGGGGCTCGCAACGCATTTCCTGGGGCCTGATTTTTCAGTCGTCTCCGTTGACGGCTAGGGCTACGTTTAGGTTTGCTCAGGAACAGCGAACCCGGAGGGTCCAGTTGCATGTGGGGCTGCGTAAAGGCTCCCCTGGGGAGTTCACTTGTACCCAAAGCCTTCCTTTGGGGGCACTTTTGGATGGGCAAAAAGGGCTCGGAGCGCATTTCCTGGGGCCTGATTTTTCAGTGGTCTTCGATGCCGGCTAGGGCTATGTTTAGGGATGCTCGGAAACAGCGAACCCGGAGGGTCCAGTTGCATGTGGGGCTGCGTAAAGGCTCCCCTGGGGAGTTCTCTTGTACCCAAAGCCTTCCTTTGGGGGCACTTTTGGATGGTCCAAAGGGGTTCGCAACGCATTTCCGGGGGCCTGATTTTTCACTCATCTCCGATGCCGGCTAGGGCTATGTTTAGGGATGCTCGGAAACAGCGAACCCGGAGGGTCCAGTTGCATGTGGGGCTGCGTAAAGGCTCCCCTGGGGAGTTCACTTGTACCCAAAGCCTTCCTTTGGGGGCACTTTTGGATGGGCAAAAAGGGCTCGCAACGCATTTCCTGGGGCCTGATTTTTCACTCGTCTTCGATGCCGACTAGGGCTACGTTTAGGAATGGTCGGAAACAGCGAACCCGGAGGGTCCAGTTGCATGTGGGGCTGCGTAAAGGCTCCCCTGGGGAGTTCTCTTGTACCCAAAGCCTTCCTTTGGGGGCACTTTTGGATGGGCGAAAAGGGCTCGCAACGCATTTCCTGGGGCCTGATTTTTCAGTCGTCTCCGATGACGGCTAGGGCTACGTTTAGGTTTGCTCAGGAACAGCGAACCCGGAGGGTCCAGTTGCATGTGGGGCTGCGTAAAGGCTCCCCTGGGGAGTTCACTTGTACCCAAAGCCTTCCTTTGGGGGCACTTTTGGATGGGCGAAAAGGGCTCGCAACGCATTTCCTGGGGCCTGATTTTTCAGTCGTCTTCGATGCCGGCTAGGGCTATGTTTAGGGATGCTCGGAAACAGCGAACCCGGAGGGTCCAGTTGCATGTGGGGCTGCGTAAAGGCTCCCCTGGGGAGTTCACTTGTACCCAAAGCCTTCCTTTGGGGGCACTTTTGGATGGGCAAAAAGGGCTCGGAGCGCATTTCCTGGGGCCTGATTTTTCAGTGGTCTTCGATGCCGGCTAGGGCTATGTTTAGGGATGCTCGGAAACAGCGAACCCGGAGGGTCCAGTTGCATGTGGGGCTGCGTAAAGGCTCCCCTGGGGAGTTCTCTTGTACCCAAAGCCTTCCTTTGGGGGCACTTTTGGATGGTCCAAAGGGGTTCGCAACGCATTTCCGGGGGCCTGATTTTTCACTCATCTCCGATGACGGCTAGGGCTATGTTTAGGGATGCTCGGAAACAGCGAACCCGGAGGGTCCAGTTGCATGTGGGGCTGCGTAAAGGCTCCCCTGGGGAGTTCTCTTGTACCCAAAGCCTTCCTTTGGGGGCACTTTTGGATGGGCGAAAAGGGCTCGCAACGCATTTCCTGGGGCCTGATTTTTCAGTCGTCTCCGATGCCGACTAGGGCTACGTTTAGGAATGGTCGGAAACAGCGAACCCGGAGGGTCCAGTTGCATGTGGGGCTGCGTAAAGGCTCCCCTGGGGAGTTCTCTTGTACCCAAAGCCTTCCTTTGGGGGCACTTTTGGATGGGCAAAAAGGGCTCGCAACGCATTTCCTGGGGCCTGATTTTTCAGTCGTCTCCGATGACGGCTAGGGCTACGTTTAGGTTTGCTCAGGAACAGCGAACCCGGAGGGTCCAGTTGCATGTGGGGCTGCGTAAAGGCTCCCCTGGGGAGTTCACTTGTACCCAAAGCCTTCCTTTGGGGGCACTTTTGGATGGGCGAAAAGGGCTCGCAACGCATTTCCTGGGGCCTGATTTTTCAGTCGTCTTCGATGCCGGCTAGGGCTATGTTTAGGGATGCTCGGAAACAGCGAACCCGGAGGGTCCAGTTGCATGTGGGGCTGCGTAAAGGCTCCCCTGGGGAGTTCACTTGTACCCAAAGCCTTCCTTTGGGGGCACTTTTGGATGGTCCAAAGGGGCTCGCAACGCATTTCCTGGGGCCTGATTTTTCAGTCGTCTCCGATGACGGCTAGGGCTACGTTTAGGTTTGCTCAGGAACAGCGAACCCGGAGGGTCCAGTTGCATGTGGGGCTGCGTAAAGGCTCCCCTGGGGAGTTCTCTTGTACCCAAAGCCTTCCTTTGGGGGCACTTTTGGATGGGCGAAAAGGGCTCGCAACGCATTTCCTGGGGCCTGATTTTTCAGTCGTCTTCGATGACGGCTAGGGCTATGTTTAGGGATGCTCGGAAACAGCGAACCCGGAGGGTCCAGTTGCATGTGGGGCTGCGTAAAGGCTCCCCTGGGGAGTTCACTTGTACCCAAAGCCTTCCTTTGGGGGCACTTTTGGATGGGCGAAAAGGGCTCGCAACGCATTTCCTGGGGCCTGATTTTTCAGTCGTCTCCGATGACGGCTAGGGCTACGTTTAGGTTTGCTCAGGAACAGCGAACCCGGAGGGTCCAGTTGCATGTGGGGCTGCGTAAAGGCTCCCCTGGGGAGTTCTCTTGTACCAAAAGCCTTCCTTTGGGGGCACTTTTGGATGGGAGAAAAGGGCTCGCAACGCATTTCCTGGGGCCTGATTTTTCAGTCTTCTCCCATGCCGGCTAGGGCTATGTTTAGGGATGCTCGGAAACAGCGAACCCGGAGGGTCCAGTTGCATGTGGGGCTGCGTAAAGGCTCCCCTGGGGAGTTCACTTGTACCCAAAGCCTTCCTTTGGGGGCACTTTTGGATGGTCCAAAGGGGCTCGCAACGCATTTCCTGGGGCCTGATTTTTCAGTCGTCTCCGATGACGACTAGGGCTACGTTTAGGTTTGCTCAGGAACAGCGAACCCGGAGGGTCCAGTTGCATGTGGGGCTGTGTAAAGGCTCCCCTGGGGAGTTCTCTTGTACCCAAAGCCTTCCTTTGGGGGCACTTTTGGATGGGCGAAAAGGGCTCGCAACGCATTTCCTGGGGCCTGATTTTTCAGTCGTCTTCGATGCCGACTAGGGCTACGTTTAGGGATGCTCGGAAACAGCGAACCCGGAGGGTCCAGTTGCATGTGGGGCTGCGTAAAGGCTCCCCTGGGGAGTTCTCTTTTACCCAAAGCCTTCCTTTGGGGGCACTTTTGGATGGGCGAAAAGGGCTCGGAACGCATTTCCTGGGGCCTGATTTTTCAGTCGTCTTCGATGCCGGCTAGGGCTACGTTTAGGAATGGTCGGAAACAGCGAACCCGGAGGGTCCAGTTGCATGTGGGGCTGCGTAAAGGCTCCCCTGGGGAGTTCACTTGTACCCAAAGCCTTCCTTTGGGGGCACTTTTGGATGGTCCAAAGGGGCTCGCAACGCATTTCCTGGGGCCTGATTTTTCAGTCGTCTCCGTTGACGGCTAGGGCTACGTTTAGGTTTGCTCAGGAACAGCGAACCCGGAGGGTCCAGTTGCATGTGGGGCTGCGTAAAGGCTCCCCTGGGGAGTTCTCTTGTACCCAAAGCCTTCCTTTGGGGGCACTTTTGGATGGGCAAAAAGGGCTCGGAGCGCATTTCCTGGGGCCTGATTTTTCAGTCGTCTTCGATGCCGGCTAGGGCTACGTTTAAGGATGCTCGGAAACAGCGAACCCGGAGGGTCCAGTTGCATGTGGGGCTGCGTAAAGGCTCTCCTGGGGAGTTCTCTTTTACCCAAAGCCTTCCTTTGGGGGCACTTTTGGATGGGCAAAAAGGGCTCGGAACGCATTTCCTGGGGCCTGATTTTTCAGTCGTCTTCGATGCCGGCTAGGGCTACGTTTAGGAATGGTCGGAAACAGCGAACCCGGAGGGTCCAGTTGCATGTGGGGCTGCGTAAAGGCTCCCCTGGGGAGTTCACTTGTACCCAAAGCCTTCCTTTGGGGGCACTTTTGGATGGGCCAAAGGGGCTCGCAACGCATTTCCTGGGGCCTGATTTTTCAGTCGTCTCCGTTGACGGCTAGGGCTACGTTTAGGTTTGCTCAGGAACAGCGAACCCGGAGGGTCCAGTTGCATGTGGGGCTGCGTAAAGGCTCCCCTGGGGAGTTCACTTGTACCCAAAGCCTTCCTTTGGGGGCACTTTTGGATGGGCAAAAAGGGCTCGGAGCGCATTTCCTGGGGCCTGATTTTTCAGTGGTCTTCGATGCCGGCTAGGGCTATGTTTAGGGATGCTCGGAAACAGCGAACCCGGAGGGTCCAGTTGCATGTGGGGCTGCGTAAAGGCTCCCCTGGGGAGTTCTCTTGTACCCAAAGCCTTCCTTTGGGGGCACTTTTGGATGGTCCAAAGGGGTTCGCAACGCATTTCCGGGGGCCTGATTTTTCACTCATCTCCGATGACGGCTAGGGCTATGTTTAGGGATGCTCGGAAACAGCGAACCCGGAGGGTCCAGTTGCATGTGGGGCTGCGTAAAGGCTCCCCTGGGGAGTTCACTTGTACCCAAAGCCTTCCTTTGGGGGCACTTTTGGATGGGCAAAAAGGGCTCGGAGTGCATTTCCTGGGGCCTGATTTTTCACTCGTCTTCGATGCCGACTAGGGCTACGTTTAGGAATGGTCGGAAACAGCGAACCCGGAGGGTCCAGTTGCATGTGGGGCTGCGTAAAGGCTCCCCTGGGGAGTTCTCTTGTACCCAAAGCCTTCCTTTGGGGGCACTTTTGGATGGGCGAAAAGGGCTCGCAACGCATTTCCTGGGGCCTGATTTTTCAGTCGTCTTCGATGCCGACTAGGGCTATGTTTAGGGATGCTCGGAAACAGCGAACCCGGAGGGTCCAGTTGCATGTGGGGCTGCGTAAAGGCTCCCCTGGGGAGTTCTCTTGTACCCAAAGCCTTCCTTTGGGGGCACTTTTGGATGGGCGAAAAGGGCTCGCAACGCATTTCCTGGGGCCTGATTTTTCAGTCGTCTCCGATGACGGCTAGGGCTACGTTTAGGTTTGCTCAGGAACAGCGAACCCGGAGGGTCCAGTTGCATGTGGGGCTGCGTAAAGGCTCCCCTGGGGTGTTCTCTTGTACCAAAAGCCTTCCTTTGGGGGCACTTTTGGATGGGAGAAAAGGGCTCGCAACGCATTTCCTGGGGCCTGATTTTTCAGTCTTCTCCCATGCCGGCTAGGGCTATGTTTAGGGATGCTCGGAAACAGCGAACCCGGAGGGTCCAGTTGCATGTGGGGCTGCGTAAAGGCTCCCCTGGGGAGTTCTCTTGTACCCAAAGCCTTCCTTTGGGGGCACTTTTGGATGGGCGAAAAGGGCTCGCAACGCATTTCCTGGGGCCTGATTTTTCAGTCGTCTCCGATGACGGCTAGGGCTACGTTTAGGTTTGCTCAGGAACAGCGAACCCGGAGGGTCCAGTTGCATGTGGGGCTGCGTAAAGGCTCCCCTGGGGAGTTCTCTTGTACCCAAAGCCTTCCTTTGGGGCACTTTTGGATGGGCGAAAAGGGCTCGCAACGCATTTCCTGAGGCCTGATTTTTCAGTCGTCTTCGATGCCGACTAGGGCTATGTTTAGGGATGCTCGGAAACAGCGAACCCGGAGGGTCCAGTTGCATGTGGGGCTGCGTAAAGGCTCCCCTGGGGAGTTCTCTTTTACCCAAAGCCTTCCTTTGGGGGCACTCTTGGATGGGCGAAAAGGGCTCGCAACGCATTTCCTGGGGCCTGATTTTTCAGTCGTCTCCGTTGACGGCTAGGGCTACGTTTAGGTTTGCTCAGGAACAGCGAACCCGGAGGGTCCAGTTGCATGTGGGGCTGCGTAAAGGCTCCCCTGGGGAGTTCACTTGTACCCAAAGCCTTCCTTTGGGGGCACTTTTGGATGGGCGAAAAGGGCTCGCAACGCATTTCCTGGGGCCTGATTTTTCACTCGTCTTCGATGACGGCTAGGGCTATGTTTAGGGATGCTCGGAAACAGCGAACCTGGAGGGTCCAGTTGCATGTGGGGCTGCGTAAAGGCTCCCCTGGGGAGTTCTCTTGTACCCAAAGCCTTCCTTTGGGGGCACTTTTGGATGGTCCAAAGGGGCTCGCAACGCATTTCCTGGGGCCTGATTTTTCAGTCGTCTCCGTTGACGGCTAGGGCTACGTTTAGGTTTGCTCAGGAACAGCGAACCCGGAGGGTCCAGTTGCATGTGGGGCTGCGTAAAGGCTCCCCTGGGGAGTTCTCTTGTACCAAAAGCCTTCCTTTGGGGGCACTTTTGGATGGTCCAAAGGGGCTCGCAACGCATTTCCTGGGGCCTGATTTTTCAGTCGTCTTCGATGCCGACTAGGGCTACGTTTAGGGATGGTCGGAAACAGCGAACCCGGAGGGTCCAGTTGCATGTGGGGCTGCGTAAAGGCTCCCCTGGGGAGTTCACTTGTACCCAAAGCCTTCCTTTGGGGGCACTTTTGGATGGTCCAAAGGGGCTCGCAACGCATTTCCTGGGGCCTGATTTTTCAGTCGTCTCCGATGACGGCTAGGGCTATGTTTAGGTTTGCTCAGGAACAGCGAACCCGGAGGGTCCAGTTGCATGTGGGGCTGCGTAAAGGCTCCCCTGGGGAGTTCACTTGTACCCAAAGCCTTCCTTTGGGGGCACTTTTGGATGGGCAAAAAGGGCTCGGAGCGCATTTCCTGGGGCCTGATTTTTCAGTGGTCTTCGATGCCGGCTAGGGCTATGTTTAGGGATGCTCGGAAACAGCGAACCCGGAGGGTCCAGTTGCATGTGGGGCTGCGTAAAGGCTCCCCTGGGGAGTTCTCTTGTACCCAAAGCCTTCCTTTGGGGGCACTTTTGGATGGTCCAAAGGGGTTCGCAACGCATTTCCGGGGGCCTGATTTTTCACTCATCTCCGATGACGGCTAGGGCTATGTTTAGGGATGCTCGGAAACAGCGAACCCGGAGGGTCCAGTTGCATGTGGGGCTGCGTAAAGGCTCCCCTGGGGAGTTCACTTGTACCCAAAGCCTTCCTTTGGGGGCACTTTTGGATGGGCAAAAAGGGCTCGGAGTGCATTTCCTGGGGCCTGATTTTTCACTCGTCTTCGATGCCGACTAGGGCTACGTTTAGGAATGGTCGGAAACAGCGAACCCGGAGGGTCCAGTTGCATGTGGGGCTGCGTAAAGGCTCCCCTGGGGAGTTCTCTTGTACCCAAAGCCTTCCTTTGGGGGCACTTTTGGATGGGCGAAAAGGGCTCGCAACGCATTTCCTGGGGCCTGATTTTTCAGTCGTCTTCGATGCCGACTAGGGCTATGTTTAGGGATGCTCGGAAACAGCGAACCCGGAGGGTCCAGTTGCATGTGGGGCTGCGTAAAGGCTCCCCTGGGGAGTTCTCTTGTACCCAAAGCCTTCCTTTGGGGGCACTTTTGGATGGGCGAAAAGGGCTCGCAACGCATTTCCTGGGGCCTGATTTTTCAGTCGTCTCCGATGACGGCTAGGGCTACGTTTAGGTTTGCTCAGGAACAGCGAACCCGGAGGGTCCAGTTGCATGTGGGGCTGCGTAAAGGCTCCCCTGGGGAGTTCACTTGTACCCAAAGCCTTCCTTTGGGGGCACTTTTGGATGGGCGAAAAGGGCTCGCAACGCATTTCCTGGGGCCTGATTTTTCAGTCGTCTTCGATGCCGGCTAGGGCTATGTTTAGGGATGCTCGGAAACAGCGAACCCGGAGGGTCCAGTTGCATGTGGGGCTGCGTAAAGGCTCCCCTGGGGAGTTCACTTGTACCCAAAGCCTTCCTTTGGGGGCACTTTTGGATGGTCCAAAGGGGCTCGCAACGCATTTCCTGGGGCCTGATTTTTCAGTCGTCTCCGATGACGGCTAGGGCTACGTTTAGGTTTGCTCAGGAACAGCGAACCCGGAGGGTCCAGTTGCATGTGGGGCTGCGTAAAGGCTCCCCTGGGGAGTTCTCTTGTACCCAAAGCCTTCCTTTGGGGGCACTTTTGGATGGGCGAAAAGGGCTCGCAACGCATTTCCTGGGGCCTGATTTTTCAGTCGTCTTCGATGACGGCTAGGGCTATGTTTAGGGATGCTCGGAAACAGCGAACCCGGAGGGTCCAGTTGCATGTGGGGCTGCGTAAAGGCTCCCCTGGGGAGTTCACTTGTACCCAAAGCCTTCCTTTGGGGGCACTTTTGGATGGGCGAAAAGGGCTCGCAACGCATTTCCTGGGGCCTGATTTTTCAGTCGTCTCCGATGACGGCTAGGGCTACGTTTAGGTTTGCTCAGGAACAGCGAACCCGGAGGGTCCAGTTGCATGTGGGGCTGCGTAAAGGCTCCCCTGGGGAGTTCTCTTGTACCAAAAGCCTTCCTTTGGGGGCACTTTTGGATGGGAGAAAAGGGCTCGCAACGCATTTCCTGGGGCCTGATTTTTCAGTCTTCTCCCATGCCGGCTAGGGCTATGTTTAGGGATGCTCGGAAACAGCGAACCCGGAGGGTCCAGTTGCATGTGGGGCTGCGTAAAGGCTCCCCTGGGGAGTTCACTTGTACCCAAAGCCTTCCTTTGGGGGCACTTTTGGATGGTCCAAAGGGGCTCGCAACGCATTTCCTGGGGCCTGATTTTTCAGTCGTCTCCGATGACGACTAGGGCTACGTTTAGGTTTGCTCAGGAACAGCGAACCCGGAGGGTCCAGTTGCATGTGGGGCTGCGTAAAGGCTCCCCTGGGGAGTTCTCTTGTACCCAAAGCCTTCCTTTGGGGGCACTTTTGGATGGGCGAAAAGGGCTCGCAACGCATTTCCTGGGGCCTGATTTTTCAGTCGTCTTCGATGCCGGCTAGGGCTACGTTTAGGGATGCTCGGAAACAGCGAACCCGGAGGGTCCAGTTGCATGTGGGGCTGCGTAAAGGCTCCCCTGGGGAGTTCTCTTTTACCCAAAGCCTTCCTTTGGGGGCACTTTTGGATGGGCGAAAAGGGCTCGGAACGCATTTCCTGGGGCCTGATTTTTCAGTGGTCTTCGATGCCGGCTAGGGCTACGTTTAGGAATGGTCGGAAACAGCGAACCCGGAGGGTCCAGTTGCATGTGGGGCTGCGTAAAGGCTCCCCTGGGGAGTTCACTTGTACCCAAAGCCTTCCTTTGGGGGCACTTTTGGATGGTCCAAAGGGGCTCGCAACGCATTTCCTGGGGCCTGATTTTTCAGTCGTCTCCGTTGACGGCTAGGGCTACGTTTAGGTTTGCTCAGGAACAGCGAACCCGGAGGGTCCAGTTGCATGTGGGGCTGCGTAAAGGCTCCCCTGGGGAGTTCACTTGTACCCAAAGCCTTCCTTTGGGGGCACTTTTGGATGGGCAAAAAGGGCTCGGAGCGCATTTCCTGGGGCCTGATTTTTCACTCGTCTTCGATGCCGGCTAGGGCTATGTTTAGGGATGCTCGGAAACAGCGAACCCGGAGGGTCCAGTTGCATGTGGGGCTGCGTAAAGGCTCCCCTGGGGAGTTCTCTTGTACCCAAAGCCTTCCTTTGGGGGCACTTTTGGATGGGCGAAAAGGGCTCGCAACGCATTTCCTGGGGCCTGATTTTTCAGTCGTCTCCGATGACGGCTAGGGCTACGTTTAGGTTTGCTCAGGAACAGCGAACCCGGAGGGTCCAGTTGCATGTGGGGCTGCGTAAAGGCTCCCCTGGGGAGTTCTCTTGTACCCAAAGCCTTCCTTTGGGGCACTTTTGGATGGGCGAAAAGGGCTCGCAACGCATTTCCTGAGGCCTGATTTTTCAGTCGTCTTCGATGCCGACTAGGGCTATGTTTAGGGATGCTCGGAAACAGCGAACCCGGAGGGTCCAGTTGCATGTGGGGCTGCGTAAAGGCTCCCCTGGGGAGTTCTCTTTTACCCAAAGCCTTCCTTTGGGGGCACTCTTGGATGGGCGAAAAGGGCTCGCAACGCATTTCCTGGGGCCTGATTTTTCAGTCGTCTCCGTTGACGGCTAGGGCTACGTTTAGGTTTGCTCAGGAACAGCGAACCCGGAGGGTCCAGTTGCATGTGGGGCTGCGTAAAGGCTCCCCTGGGGAGTTCACTTGTACCCAAAGCCTTCCTTTGGGGGCACTTTTGGATGGGCGAAAAGGGCTCGCAACGCATTTCCTGGGGCCTGATTTTTCACTCGTCTTCGATGACGGCTAGGGCTATGTTTAGGGATGCTCGGAAACAGCGAACCTGGAGGGTCCAGTTGCATGTGGGGCTGCGTAAAGGCTCCCCTGGGGAGTTCTCTTGTACCCAAAGCCTTCCTTTGGGGGCACTTTTGGATGGTCCAAAGGGGCTCGCAACGCATTTCCTGGGGCCTGATTTTTCAGTCGTCTCCGTTGACGGCTAGGGCTACGTTTAGGTTTGCTCAGGAACAGCGAACCCGGAGGGTCCAGTTGCATGTGGGGCTGCGTAAAGGCTCCCCTGGGGAGTTCTCTTGTACCAAAAGCCTTCCTTTGGGGGCACTTTTGGATGGTCCAAAGGGGCTCGCAACGCATTTCCTGGGGCCTGATTTTTCAGTCGTCTTCGATGCCGACTAGGGCTACGTTTAGGGATGGTCGGAAACAGCGAACCCGGAGGGTCCAGTTGCATGTGGGGCTGCGTAAAGGCTCCCCTGGGGAGTTCACTTGTACCCAAAGCCTTCCTTTGGGGGCACTTTTGGATGGTCCAAAGGGGCTCGCAACGCATTTCCTGGGGCCTGATTTTTCAGTCGTCTCCGATGACGGCTAGGGCTATGTTTAGGTTTGCTCAGGAACAGCGAACCCGGAGGGTCCAGTTGCATGTGGGGCTGCGTAAAGGCTCCCCTGGGGAGTTCTCTTGTAACCAAAGCCTTCCTTTGGGGCACTTTTGGATGGGCGAAAAGGGCTCGCAACGCATTTCCTGAGGCCTGATTTTTCAGTCGTCTTCGATGCCGACTAGGGCTATGTTTAGGGATGCTCGGAAACAGCGAACCCGGAGGGTCCAGTTGCATGTGGGGCTGCGTAAAGGCTCCCCTGGGGAGTTCACTTGTACCCAAAGCCTTCCTTTGGGGGCACTTTTGGATGGTCCAAAGGGGCTCGCAACGCATTTCCTGGGGCCTGATTTTTCAGTCGTCTCCGATGACGGCTAGGGCTACGTTTAGGTTTGCTCAGGAACAGTGAACCCGGAGGGTCCAGTTGCATGTGGGGCTGCGTAAAGGCTCCCCTGGGGAGTTCTCTTGTACCCAAAGCCTTCCTTTGGGGGCACTTTTGGATGGGCAAAAAGGGCTCGCAACGCATTTCCTGGGGCCTGATTTTTCAGTCTTCTCCCATGCCGGCTGGGGCTATGTTTAGTTTTGCTCAGGAACAGCGAACCCGGAGGGTCCAGTTGCATGTGGGGCTGCGTAAAGGCTCCCCTGGGGAGTTCTCTTGTACCCAAAGCCTTCCTTTGGGGGCACTTTTGGATGGGCAAAAAGGGCTCGCAACGCATTTCCTGGGGCCTGATTTTTCAGTCGTCTTCGATGCCGGCTAGGGCTACGTTTAGGGATGCTCGGAAACAGCGAA
>NW_027076161.1:27500-65000 GCF_963932015.1 Anas acuta | reverse complement strand
TGTGGGGCTGCGTAAAGGCTCCCCTGGGGAGTTCACTTGTACCCAAAGCCTTCCTTTGGGGGCACTTTTGGATGGGCCAAAGGGGCTCGCAACGCATTTCCTGGGGCCTGATTTTTCAGTCGTCTTTGATGACGGCTAGGGCTACGTTTAGGTTTGCTCAGGAACAGCGAACCCGGAGGGTCCAGTTGCATGTGGGGCTGCGTAAAGGCTCCCCTGGGGAGTTCTCTTGTACCCAAAGCCTTCCTTTGGGGGCACTTTTGGATGGGCAAAAAGGGCTCGGAACGCATTTCCTGGGGCCTGATTTTTCAGTCGTCTTCGATGCCGGCTAGGGCTATGTTTAGGGATGCTCGGAAACAGCGAACCCGGAGGGTCCAGTTGCATGTGGGGCTGCGTAAAGGCTCCCCTGGGGAGTTCTCTTGTACCCAAAGCCTTCCTTTGGGGGCACTTTTGGATGGGCGAAAAGGGCTCGGAGCGCATTTCCTGGGGCCTGATTTTTCAGTCGTCTTCGATGCCGGCTAGGGCTATGTTTAGGGATGCTCGGAAACAGCGAACCCGGAGGGTCCAGTTGCATGTGGGGCTGCGTAAAGGCTCCCCTGGGGAGTTCTCTTGTACCCAAAGCCTTCCTTTGGGGGCACTTTTGGATGGTCCAAAGGGGTTCGCAACGCATTTCCGGGGGCCTGATTTTTCACTCATCTCCGATGATGGCTAGGGCTATGTTTAGGGATGCTCGGAAACAGCGAACCCGGAGGGTCCAGTTGCATGTGGGGCTGCGTAAAGGCTCCCCTGGGGAGTTCACTTGTACCCAAAGCCTTCCTTTGGGGGCACTTTTGGATGGGCGAAAAGGGCTCGCAACGCATTTCCTGGGGCCTGATTTTTCACTCGTCTTCGATGCCGGCAAGGGCTATGTTTAGGGATGCTCGGAAACAGCGAACCCGGAGGGTCCAGTTGCATGTGGGGCTGCGTAAAGGCTCCCCTGGGGAGTTCTCTTTTACCCAAAGCCTTCCTTTGGGGGCACTTTTGGATGGTCCAAAGGGGCTCGCAACGCATTTCCTGGGGCCTGATTTTTCAGTCGTCTCCGATGACGGCTAGGGCTACGTTTAGGTTTGCTCAGGAACAGCGAACCCGGAGGGTCCAGTTGCATGTGGGGCTGCGTAAAGGCTCCCCTTGGGGAGTTCTCTTGTACCCAAAGCCTTCCTTTGGGGGCTCTTTTGGATGGGCGAAAAGGGCTCGCAACGCATTTCCTGGGGCCTGATTTTTCAGTCTTCTCCCATGCCGGCTAGGGCTATGTTTAGGGATGCTCGGAAACAGCGAACCCGGAGGGTCCAGTTGCATGTGGGGCTGCGTAAAGGCTCCCCTGGGGAGTTCTCTTGTAACCAAAGCCTTCCTTTGGGGGCACTTTTGGATGGTCCAAAGGGGCTCGCAACGCATTTCCTGGGGCCTGATTTTTCAGTCGTCTCCGATGCCGACTCGGTCTATGTTTAGGGATGCTCAGAAACAGCGAACCCGGAGGGTCCAGTTGCATGTGGGGCTGCGTAAAGGCTCCCCTGGGGAGTTCACTTGTACCCAAAGCCTTCCTTTGGGGGCACTTTTGGATGGGCCAAAGGGGCTCGCAACGCATTTCCTGGGGCCTGATTTTTCAGTCGTCTTTGATGACGGCTAGGGCTACGTTTAGGTTTGCTCAGGAACAGCGAACCCGGAGGGTCCAGTTGCATGTGGGGCTGCGTAAAGGCTCCCCTGGGGAGTTCTCTTGTACCCAAAGCCTTCCTTTGGGGGCACTTTTGGATGGGCGAAAAGGGCTCGCAACACATTTCCTGGGGCCTGATTTTTCAGTCGTCTTCGATGCCGACTAGGGCTATGTTTAGGGATGCTCGGAAACAGCGAACCCGGAGGGTCCAGTTGCATGTGGGGCTGCGTAAAGGCTCCCCTGGGGAGTTCTCTTTTACCCAAAGCCTTCCTTTGGGGGCACTTTTGGATGGTCCAAAGGGGCTCGCAACGCATTTCCTGGGGCCTGATTTTTCAGTCGTCTCCGATGACGGCTAGGGCTACGTTTAGGTTTGCTCAGGAACAGCGAACCCGGAGGGTCCAGTTGCATGTGGGGCTGCGTAAAGGCTCCCCTTGGGGAGTTCTCTTGTACCCAAAGCCTTCCTTTGGGGGCTCTTTTGGATGGGCGAAAAGGGCTCGCAACGCATTTCCTGGGGCCTGATTTTTCAGTCTTCTCCCATGCCGGCTAGGGCTATGTTTAGGGATGCTCGGAAACAGCGAACCCGGAGGGTCCAGTTGCATGTGGGGCTGCGTAAAGGCTCCCCTGGGGAGTTCTCTTGTAACCAAAGCCTTCCTTTGGGGGCACTTTTGGATGGTCCAAAGGGGCTCGCAACGCATTTCCTGGGGCCTGATTTTTCAGTCGTCTCCGATGCCGACTCGGTCTATGTTTAGGGATGCTCAGAAACAGCGAACCCGGAGGGTCCAGTTGCATGTGGGGCTGCGTAAAGGCTCCCCTGGGGAGTTCACTTGTACCCAAAGCCTTCCTTTGGGGGCACTTTTGGATGGGCCAAAGGGGCTCGCAACGCATTTCCTGGGGCCTGATTTTTCAGTCGTCTTTGATGACGGCTAGGGCTACGTTTAGGTTTGCTCAGGAACAGCGAACCCGGAGGGTCCAGTTGCATGTGGGGCTGCGTAAAGGCTCCCCTGGGGAGTTCTCTTGTACCCAAAGCCTTCCTTTGGGGGCACTTTTGGATGGCGAAAAGGGCTCGCAACACATTTCCTGGGGCCTGATTTTTCAGTCGTCTTCGATGCCGACTAGGGCTATGTTTAGGGATGCTCGGAAACAGCGAACCCGGAGGGTCCAGTTGCATGTGGGGCTGCGTAAAGGCTCCCTGGGGAGTTCTCTTGTACCCAAAGCCTTCCTTTGGGGGCACTTTTGGATGGGCGAAAAGGGCTCGCAACGCATTTCCTGGGGCCTGATTTTTCAGTCGTCTCCGATGACGGCTAGGGCTACGTTTAGGTTTTGCTCAGGAACAGCGAACCCGGAGGGTCCAGTTGCATGTGGGCTGCGTAAAGGCTCCCCTGGGGAGTTCACTTGTACCCAAAGCCTTCCTTTGGGGGCACTTTTGGATGGGCGAAAAGGGCTCGCAACGCATTTCCTGGGGCCTGATTTTTCACTCGTCTTCGATGCCGGCAAGGGCTATGTTTAGGGATGCTCGGAAACAGCGAACCCGGAGGGTCCAGTTGCATGTGGGGCTGCGTAAAGGCTCCCCTGGGAGTTCTCTTTTACCCAAAGCCTTCCTTTGGGGGCACTTTTGGATGGTCCAAAGGGGCTCGCAACGCATTTCCTGGGGCCTGATTTTTCAGTCGTCTCCGATGACGGCTAGGGCTACGTTTAGGTTTGCTCAGGAACAGCGAACCCGGAGGGTCCAGTTGCATGTGGGGCTGCGTAAAGGCTCCCCTGGGGAGTTCTCTTGTACCCAAAGCCTTCCTTTGGGGGCACTTTTGGATGGGCGAAAAGGGCTCGCAACGCATTTCCTGGGGCCTGATTTTTCAGTCTTCTCCCATGCCGGCTAGGGCTATGTTTAGGGATGCTCGGAAACAGCGAACCCGGAGGGTCCAGTTGCATGTGGGGCTGCGTAAAGGCTCCCCTGGGGAGTTCTCTTGTAACCAAAGCCTTCCTTTGGGGGCACTTTTGGATGGTCCAAAGGGGCTCGCAACGCATTTCCTGGGGCCTGATTTTTCAGTCGTCTCCGATGCCGACTAGGGCTACGTTTAGGTTTGCTCAGGAACAGCGAACCCGGAGGGTCCAGTTGCATGTGGGGCTGCGTAAAGGCTCCCCTGGGGAGTTCTCTTGTACCCAAAGCCTTCCTTTGGGGGCACTTTTGGATGGGCGAAAAGGGCTCGCAACGCATTTCCTGGGGCCTGATTTTTCAGTCGTCTTCGATGACGGCTAGGGCTACGTTTAGGGATGCTCGGAAACAGCGAACCCGGAGGGTCCAGTTGCATGTGGGGCTGCGTAAAGGCTCTCCTGGGGAGTTCTCTTGTACCCAAAGCCTTCCTTTGGGGGCACTTTTGGATGGGCAAAAAGGGCTCGGAACGCATTTCCTGGGGCCTGATTTTTCAGTCGTCTTCGATGCCGGCTAGGGCTTCGTTTAGGAATGGTCGGAAACAGCGAACCCGGAGGGTCCAGTTGCATGTGGGGCTGCGTAAAGGCTCCCCTGGGGAGTTCACTTGTACCCAAAGCCTTCCTTTGGGGGCACTTTTGGATGGTCCAAAGGGGTTCGCAACGCATTTCCGGGGGCCTGATTTTTCAGTCGTCTCCGATGACGGCTAGGGCTACGTTTAGGTTTGCTCAGGAACAGCGAACCCGGAGGGTCCAGTTGCATGTGGGGCTGCGTAAAGGCTCCCCTGGGGAGTTCTCTTGTACCCAAAGCCTTCCTTTGGGGGCACTTTTGGATGGGAGAAAAGGGCTCGGAGCGCATTTCCTGGGGCCTGATTTTTCAGTCGTCTTCGATGCCGGCTAGGGCTATGTTTAGGGATGCTCGGAAACAGCGAACCGGAGGGTCCAGTTGCATGTGGGGCTGCGTAAAGGCTCCACTGGGGAGTTCTCTTGTACCCAAAGCCTTCCTTTGGGGGCACTTTTGGATGGGCAAAAAGGGCTCGGAGCGCATTTCCTGGGGCCTGATTTTTCAGTCGTCTTCGATGCCGGCTAGGGCTATGTTTAGGGATGCTCGGAAACAGCGAACCCGGAGGGTCCAGTTGCATGTGGGGCTGCGTAAAGGCTCCCCTGGGGAGTTCTCTTGTACCCAAAGCCTTCCTTTGGGGGCACTTTGGATGGTCCAAAGGGGTTCGCAACGCATTTCCGGGGGCCTGATTTTTCACTCATCTCCGATGATGGCTAGGGCTATGTTTAGGGATGCTCGGAAACAGCGAACCCGGAGGGTCCAGTTGCATGTGGGGCTGCGTAAAGGCTCCCCTGGGGAGTTCACTTGTACCCAAAGCCTTCCTTTGGGGGCACTTTTGGATGGGCGAAAAGGGCTCGCAACGCATTTCCTGGGGCCTGATTTTTCACTCGTCTTCGATGCCGGCAAGGGCTATGTTTAGGGATGCTCGGAAACAGCGAACCCGGAGGGTCCAGTTGCATGTGGGGCTGCGTAAAGGCTCCCCTGGGGAGTTCTCTTGTACCCAAAGCCTTCCTTTGGGGGCACTTTTGGATGGTCCAAAGGGGCTCGCAACGCATTTCCTGGGGCCTGATTTTTCAGTCGTCTCCGATGACGGCTAGGGCTACGTTTAGGTTTGCTCAGGAACAGCGAACCCGGAGGGTCCAGTTGCATGTGGGGCTGCGTAAAGGCTCCCCTTGGGGAGTTCTCTTGTACCCAAAGCCTTCCTTTGGGGGCTCTTTTGGATGGGCGAAAAGGGCTCGCAACGCATTTCCTGGGCCTGATTTTTCAGTCTTCTCCCATGCCGGCTAGGGCTATGTTTAGGGATGCTCGGAAACAGCGAACCTGGAGGGTCCAGTTGCATGTGGGGCTGCGTAAAGGCTCCCCTGGGGAGTTCTCTTGTAACCAAAGCCTTCCTTTGGGGCACTTTTGGATGGTCCAAAGGGGCTCGCAACGCATTTCCTGGGGCCTGATTTTTCAGTCGTCTCCGATGCCGACTCGGTCTATGTTTAGGGATGCTCAGAAACAGCGAACCCGGAGGGTCCAGTTGCATGTGGGGCTGCGTAAAGGCTCCCCTGGGGAGTTCACTTGTACCCAAAGCCTTCCTTTGGGGGCACTTTTGGATGGGCCAAAGGGGCTCGCAACGCATTTCCTGGGGCCTGATTTTTCAGTCGTCTTTGATGACGGCTAGGGCTACGTTTAGGTTTGCTCAGGAACAGCGAACCCGGAGGGTCCAGTTGCATGTGGGGCTGCGTAAAGGCTCCCCTGGGGAGTTCTCTTGTACCCAAAGCCTTCCTTTGGGGGCACTTTTGGATGGGCGAAAAGGGCTCGCAACACATTTCCTGGGGCCTGATTTTTCAGTCGTCTTCGATGCCGACTAGGGCTATGTTTAGGGATGCTCGGAAACAGCGAACCCGGAGGGTCCAGTTGCATGTGGGGCTGCGTAAAGGCTCCCCTGGGGAGTTCTCTTGTACCCAAAGCCTTCCTTTGGGGGCACTTTTGGATGGGCGAAAAGGGCTCGCAACGCATTTCCTGGGGCCTGATTTTTCAGTCGTCTCCGATGACGGCTAGGGCTACGTTTAGGTTTGCTCAGGAACAGCGAACCCGGAGGGTCCAGTTGCATGTGGGGCTGCGTAAAGGCTCCCCTGGGGAGTTCACTTGTACCCAAAGCCTTCCTTTGGGGGCACTTTTGGATGGGCGAAAAGGGCTCGCAACGCATTTCCTGGGGCCTGATTTTTCACTCGTCTTCGATGCCGGCAAGGGCTATGTTTAGGGATGCTCGGAAACAGCGAACCCGGAGGGTCCAGTTGCATGTGGGGCTGCGTAAAGGCTCCCCTGGGGAGTTCTCTTTTACCCAAAGCCTTCCTTTGGGGGCACTTTTGGATGGTCCAAAGGGGCTCGCAACGCATTTCCTGGGGCCTGATTTTTCAGTCGTCTCCGATGACGGCTAGGGCTACGTTTAGGTTTGCTCAGGAACAGCGAACCCGGAGGGTCCAGTTGCATGTGGGGCTGCGTAAAGGCTCCCCTGGGGAGTTCTCTTGTACCCAAAGCCTTCCTTTGGGGGCACTTTTGGATGGGCGAAAAGGGCTCGCAACGCATTTCCTGGGGCCTGATTTTTCAGTCGTGTTCGATGCTGTCTCGGTCTATGTTTAGGGACGCTCGGAAAAAGCGAACCCGGAGGGTCCAGTTGCATGTGGGGCTGCGTAAACGCTCCCCTGGGGAGTTCACTTGTACCCAAAGCCTTCCTTTGGGGGCACTTTTGGATGGTCCAAAGGGGCTCGCAACGCATTTCCTGGGGCCTGATTTTTCAGTCGTCTTCGATGACGGCTAGGGCTACGTTTAGGTTTGCTCAGGAACAGCGAACCCGGAGGGTCCAGTTGCATGTGGGGCTGCGTAAAGGCTCCCCTGGGGAGTTCTCTTGTACCCAAAGCCTTCCTTTGGGGGCACTTTTGGATGGGCAAAAAGGGCTCGGAGCGCATTTCCTGGGGCCTGATTTTTCAGTCGTCTTCGATGCCGGCTAGGGCTATGTTTAGGGATGCTCGGAAACAGCGAACCCGGAGGGTCCAGTTGCATGTGGGGCTGCGTAAAGGCTCCCCTGGGGAGTTCACTTGTACCCAAAGCCTTCCTTTGGGGGCACTTTTGGATGGGCAAAAATGGCTCGGAGCGCATTTCCTGGGGCCTGATTTTTCAGTCGTCTTCGATGCCGGCTAGGGCTATGTTTAGGGATGCTCGGAAACAGCGAACCCGGAGGGTCCAGTTGCATGTGGGGCTGCGTAAAGGCTCCCCTGGGGAGTTCTCTTGTACCCAAAGCCTTCCTTTGGGGGCACTTTTGGATGGTCCAAAGGGGTTCGCAACGCATTTCCGGGGGCCTGATTTTTCACTCATCTCCGATGACGGCTAGGGCTACGTTTAGGGATGCTCGGAAACAGCGAACCCGGAGGGTCCAGTTGCATGTGGGGCTGCGTAAAGGCTCCCCTGGGGAGTTCACTTGTACCCAAAGCCTTCCTTTGGGGGCACTTTTGGATGGGCAAAAAGGGCTCGGAGCGCATTTCCTGGGGCCTGATTTTTCACTCGCCTTCGATGCCGGCTAGGGCTATGTTTAGGGATGCTCGGAAACAGCGAACCCGGAGGGTCCAGTTGCATGTGGGGCTGCGTAAAGGCTCCCCTGGGGAGTTCTCTTGTACCCAAAGCCTTCCTTTGGGGGCACTTTTGGATGGGCGAAAAGGGCTCGCAACGCATTTCCTGGGGCCTGATTTTTCAGTCGTCTTCGATGACGGCTAGGGCTACGTTTAGGTTTGCTCAGGAACAGCGAACCCGGAGGGTCCAGTTGCATGTGGGGCTGCGTAAAGGCTCCCCTGGGGAGTTCTCTTGTACCCAAAGCCTTCCTTTGGGGCACTTTTGGATGGGCGAAAAGGGCTCGCAACGCATTTCCTGAGGCCTGATTTTTCAGTCGTCTTCGATGCCGACTAGGGCTATGTTTAGGGATGCTCGGAAACAGCGAACCTGGAGGGTCCAGTTGCATGTGGGGCTGCGTAAAGGCTCCCCTGGGGAGTTCTCTTGTACCCAAAGCCTTCCTTTGGGGGCACTTTTGGATGGGCGAAAAGGGGCTCGCAACGCATTTCCTGGGGCCTGATTTTTCAGTCGTCTCCGATGCCGGCTAGGGCTACGTTTAGGTTTGCTCAGGAACAGCGAACCCGGAGGGTCCAGTTGCATGTGGGGCTGCGTAAAGGCTCCCCTGGGGAGTTCTCTTGTACCCAAAGCCTTCCTTTGGGGCACTTTTGGATGGGCGAAAAGGGCTCGCAACGCATTTCCTGAGGCCTGATTTTTCAGTCGTCTTCGATGCCGACTAGGGCTATGTTTAGGGATGCTCGGAAACAGCGAACCCGGAGGGTCCAGTTGCATGTGGGGCTGCGTAAAGGCTCCCCTGGGGAGTTCTCTTGTACCCAAAGCCTTCCTTTGGGGGCACTTTTGGATGGGCGAAAAGGGCTCGCAACGCATTTCCTGGGGCCTGATTTTTCAGTCGTCTCCGATGACGGCTAGGGCTACGTTTAGGTTTGCTCAGGAACAGCGAACCCGGAGGGTCCAATTGCATGTGGGGCTGCGTAAAGGCTCCCCTGGGGAGTTCTCTTGTACCCAAAGCCTTCCTTTGGGGGCACTTTTGGATGGGCGAAAATGGCTCGGAGCGCATTTCCTGGGGCCTGATTTTTCAGTCGTCTTCGATGCCGGCTAGGGCTATGTTTAGGGATGCTCGGAAACAGCGAACCCGGAGGGTCCAGTTGCATGTGGGGCTGCGTAAAGGCTCCCCTGGGGAGTTCTCTTGTACCCAAACCCTTCCTTTGGGGCACTTTTGGATGGTCCAAAGGGGTTCGCAACGCATTTCCGGGGGCCTGATTTTTCACTCATCTCCGATGACGGCTAGGGCTACGTTTAGGGATGCTCGGAAACAGCGAACCCGGAGGGTCCAGTTGCATGTGGGGCTGCGTAAAGGCTCCCCTGGGGAGTTCTCTTGTACCCAAAGCCTTCCTTTGGGGGCACTTTTGGATGGGCAAAAAGGGCTCGCAACGCATTTCCTGGGGCCTGATTTTTCAGTCTTCTCCCATGCCGGCTGGGGCTATGTTTAGGGATGCTCAGAAACAGCGAACCCGGAGGGTCCAGTTGCATGTGGGGCTGCGTAAAGGCTCCCCTGGGGAGTTCACTTGTACCCAAAGCCTTCCTTTGGGGGCACTTTTGGATGGTCCAAAGGGGCTCGCAACGCATTTCCTGGGGCCTGATTTTTCAGTCGTCTCCGATGACGGCTAGGGCTACGTTTAGGTTTGCTCAGGAACAGCGAACCCGGAGGGTCCAGTTGCATGTGGGGCTGCGTAAAGGCTCCCCTGGGGAGTTCTCTTGTACCCAAAGCCTTCCTTTGGGGGCACTTTTGGATGGGCGAAAAGGGCTCGCAACGCATTTCCTGGGGCCTGATTTTTCAGTCTTCTCCCATGCTGGCTAGGGCTATGTTTAGGGATGCTCGGAAACAGCGAACCCGGAGGGTCCAGTTGCATGTGGGGCTGCGTAAAGGCTCCCCTGGGGAGTTCACTTGTACCCAAAGCCTTCCTTTGGGGGCACTTTTGGATGGTCCAAAGGGGCTCGCAACGCATTTCCTGGGGCCTGATTTTTCAGTCGTCTCCGATGACGGCTAGGGCTACGTTTAGGTTTGCTCAGGAACAGCGAACCCGGAGGGTCCAGTTGCATGTGGGGCTGCGTAAAGGCTCCCCTGGGGAGTTCACTTGTACCCAAAGCCTTCCTTTGGGGGCACTTTTGGATGGGCAAAAAGGGCTCGGAACGCATTTCCTGGGGCCTGATTTTTCAGTCGTCTTCGATGCCGGCTAGGGCTACGTTTAGGGATGCTCGGAAACAGCGAACCCGGAGGGTCCAGTTGCATGTGGGGCTGCGTAAAGGCTCCCCTGGGGAGTTCTCTTGTACCCAAAGCCTTCCTTTGGGGGCACTTTTGGATGGTCCAAAGGGGCTCGAAACGCATTTCCTGGGGCCTGATTTTTCAGTCGTCTCCGATGACGGCTAGGGCTACGTTTAGGTTTGCTCAGGAACAGCGTACCCGGAGGGTCCAGTTGCATGTGGGGCTGCGTAAAGGCTCCCCTGGGGAGTTCTCTTGTACCCAAAGCCTTCCTTTGGGGGCACTTTTGGATGGGCGAAAAGGGCTCGCAACGCATTTCCTGGGGCCTGATTTTTCAGTCGTCTTCGATGCCGGCTAGGGCTACGTTTAGGGATGCTCGGAAACAGCGAACCCGGAGGGTCCAGTTGCATGTGGGGCTGCGTAAAGGCTCCCCTGGGGAGTTCTCTTGTACCCAAAGCCTTCCTTTGGGGGCACTTTTGGATGGGCGAAAAGGGCTCGCAACGCATTTCCTGGGGCCTGATTTTTCAGTCGTCTTCGATGACGGCTAGGGCTACGTTTAGGTTTGCTCAGGAACAGCGAACCCGGAGGGTCCAGTTGCATGTGGGGCTGCGTAAAGGCTCCCCTGGGGAGTTCTCTTGTACCCAAAGCCTTCCTTTGGGGCACTTTTGGATGGGCGAAAAGGGCTCGCAACGCATTTCCTGAGGCCTGATTTTTCAGTCGTCTTCGATGCCGACTAGGGCTATGTTTAGGGATGCTCGGAAACAGCGAACCTGGAGGGTCCAGTTGCATGTGGGGCTGCGTAAAGGCTCCCCTGGGGAGTTCTCTTGTACCCAAAGCCTTCCTTTGGGGGCACTTTTGGATGGGCGAAAAGGGGCTCGCAACGCATTTCCTGGGGCCTGATTTTTCAGTCGTCTCCGATGCCGGCTAGGGCTACGTTTAGGTTTGCTCAGGAACAGCGAACCCGGAGGGTCCAGTTGCATGTGGGGCTGCGTAAAGGCTCCCCTGGGGAGTTCTCTTGTACCCAAAGCCTTCCTTTGGGGCACTTTTGGATGGGCGAAAAGGGCTCGCAACGCATTTCCTGAGGCCTGATTTTTCAGTCGTCTTCGATGCCGACTAGGGCTATGTTTAGGGATGCTCAGAAACAGCGAACCCGGAGGGTCCAGTTGCATGTGGGGCTGCGTAAAGGCTCCCCTGGGGAGTTCTCTTGTACCCAAAGCCTTCCTTTGGGGGCACTTTTGGATGGGCGAAAAGGGCTCGCAACGCATTTCCTGGGGCCTGATTTTTCAGTCGTCTCCGATGACGGCTAGGGCTACGTTTAGGTTTGCTCAGGAACAGCGAACCCGGAGGGTCCAATTGCATGTGGGGCTGCGTAAAGGCTCCCCTGGGGAGTTCTCTTGTACCCAAAGCCTTCCTTTGGGGGCACTTTTGGATGGGCGAAAAGGGCTCGCAACGCATTTCCTGGGGCCTGATTTTTCAGTCGTCTTCGATGCCGGCTAGGGCTATGTTTAGGGATGCTCGGAAACAGCGAACCCGGAGGGTCCAGTTGCATGTGGGGCTGCGTAAAGGCTCCCCTGGGGAGTTCTCTTGTACCCAAACCCTTCCTTTGGGGGCACTTTTGGATGGTCCAAAGGGGTTCGCAACGCATTTCCGGGGGCCTGATTTTTCACTCATCTCCGATGACGGCTAGGGCTACGTTTAGGGATGCTCGGAAACAGCGAACCCGGAGGGTCCAGTTGCATGTGGGGCTGCGTAAAGGCTCCCCTGGGGAGTTCTCTTGTACCCAAAGCCTTCCTTTGGGGGCACTTTTGGATGGGCAAAAAGGGCTCGCAACGCATTTCCTGGGGCCTGATTTTTCAGTCTTCTCCCATGCCGGCTGGGGCTATGTTTAGGGATGCTCAGAAACAGCGAACCCGGAGGGTCCAGTTGCATGTGGGGCTGCGTAAAGGCTCCCCTGGGGAGTTCACTTGTACCCAAAGCCTTCCTTTGGGGGCACTTTTGGATGGTCCAAAGGGGCTCGCAACGCATTTCCTGGGGCCTGATTTTTCAGTCGTCTCCGATGACGGCTAGGGCTACGTTTAGGTTTGCTCAGGAACAGCGAACCCGGAGGGTCCAGTTGCATGTGGGGCTGCGTAAAGGCTCCCCTGGGGAGTTCTCTTGTACCCAAAGCCTTCCTTTGGGGGCACTTTTGGATGGGCGAAAAGGGCTCGCAACGCATTTCCTGGGGCCTGATTTTTCAGTCTTCTCCCATGCTGGCTAGGGCTATGTTTAGGGATGCTCGGAAACAGCGAACCCGGAGGGTCCAGTTGCATGTGGGGCTGCGTAAAGGCTCCCCTGGGGAGTTCACTTGTACCCAAAGCCTTCCTTTGGGGGCACTTTTGGATGGTCCAAAGGGGCTCGCAACGCATTTCCTGGGGCCTGATTTTTCAGTCGTCTCCGATGACGGCTAGGGCTACGTTTAGGTTTGCTCAGGAACAGCGAACCCGGAGGGTCCAGTTGCATGTGGGGCTGCGTAAAGGCTCCCCTGGGGAGTTCACTTGTACCCAAAGCCTTCCTTTGGGGGCACTTTTGGATGGGCAAAAAGGGCTCGGAACGCATTTCCTGGGGCCTGATTTTTCAGTCGTCTTCGATGCCGGCTAGGGCTACGTTTAGGGATGCTCGGAAACAGCGAACCCGGAGGGTCCAGTTGCATGTGGGGCTGCGTAAAGGCTCCCCTGGGGAGTTCTCTTGTACCCAAAGCCTTCCTTTGGGGGCACTTTTGGATGGTCCAAAGGGGCTCGAAACGCATTTCCTGGGGCCTGATTTTTCAGTCGTCTCCGATGACGGCTAGGGCTACGTTTAGGTTTGCTCAGGAACAGCGTACCCGGAGGGTCCAGTTGCATGTGGGGCTGCGTAAAGGCTCCCCTGGGGAGTTCTCTTGTACCCAAAGCCTTCCTTTGGGGGCACTTTTGGATGGGCGAAAAGGGCTCGCAACGCATTTCCTGGGGCCTGATTTTTCAGTCGTCTTCGATGCCGGCTAGGGCTACGTTTAGGGATGCTCGGAAACAGCGAACCCGGAGGGTCCAGTTGCATGTGGGGCTGCGTAAAGGCTCCCCTGGGGAGTTCTCTTGTACCCAAAGCCTTCCTTTGGGGGCACTTTTGGATGGGCAAAAAGGGCTCGGAACGCATTTCCTGGGGCCTGATTTTTCAGTCGTCTTCGATGCCGGCTAGGGCTATGTTTAGGGATGCTCGGAAACAGCGAACCCGGAGGGTCCAGTTGCATGTGGGGCTGCGTAAAGGCTCCCCTGGGGAGTTCTCTTGTACCCAAACCCTTCCTTTGGGGGCACTTTTGGATGGTCCAAAGGGGTTCGCAACGCATTTCCGGGGGCCTGATTTTTCAGTCGTCTCCGATGACGGCTAGGGCTACGTTTAGGGATGCTCGGAAACAGCGAACCCGGAGGGTCCAGTTGCATGTGGGGCTGCGTAAAGGCTCCCCTGGGGAGTTCTCTTGTACCCAAAGCCTTCCTTTGGGGGCACTTTTGGATGGGCAAAAAGGGCTCGCAACGCATTTCCTGGGGCCTGATTTTTCAGTCTTCTCCCATGCCGGCTGGGGCTATGTTTAGGGATGCTCAGAAACAGCGAACCCGGAGGGTCCAGTTGCATGTGGGGCTGCGTAAAGGCTCCCCTGGGGAGTTCACTTGTACCCAAAGCCTTCCTTTGGGGGCACTTTTGGATGGTCCAAAGGGGCTCGCAACGCATTTCCTGGGGCCTGATTTTTCAGTCGTCTCCGATGACGGCTAGGGCTACGTTTAGGTTTGCTCAGGAACAGCGAACCCGGAGGGTCCAGTTGCATGTGGGGCTGCGTAAAGGCTCCCCTGGGGAGTTCTCTTGTACCCAAAGCCTTCCTTTGGGGGCACTTTTGGATGGGCAAAAAGGGCTCGCAACGCATTTCCTGGGGCCTGATTTTTCAGTCTTCTCCCATGCTGGCTAGGGCTATGTTTAGGGATGCTCGGAAACAGCGAACCCGGAGGGTCCAGTTGCATGTGGGGCTGCGTAAAGGCTCCCCTGGGGAGTTCACTTGTACCCAAAGCCTTCCTTTGGGGGCACTTTTGGATGGTCCAAAGGGGCTCGCAACGCATTTCCTGGGGCCTGAATTTTCAGTCGTCTCCGATGACGGCTAGGGCTACGTTTAGGTTTGCTCAGGAACAGCGAACCCGGAGGGTCCAGTTGCATGTGGGGCTGCGTAAAGGCTCCCCTGGGGAGTTCACTTGTACCCAAAGCCTTCCTTTGGGGGTACTTTTGGATGGGCAAAAAGGGCTCGGAACGCATTTCCTGGGGCCTGATTTTTCAGTCGTCTTCGATGCCGGCTAGGGCTACGTTTAGGGATGCTCGGAAACAGCGAACCCGGAGGGTCCAGTTGCATGTGGGGCTGCGTAAAGGCTCCCCTGGGGAGTTCTCTTGTACCCAAAGCCTTCCTTTGGGGGCACTTTTGGATGGTCCAAAGGGGCTCGAAACGCATTTCCTGGGGCCTGATTTTTCAGTCGTCTCCGATGACGGCTAGGGCTACGTTTAGGTTTGCTCAGGAACAGCGTACCCGGAGGGTCCAGTTGCATGTGGGGCTGCGTAAAGGCTCCCCTGGGGAGTTCTCTTGTACCCAAAGCCTTCCTTTGGGGGCACTTTTGGATGGGCGAAAAGGGCTCGCAACGCATTTCCTGGGGCCTGATTTTTCAGTCGTCTTCGATGCCGGCTAGGGCTACGTTTAGGGATGCTCGGAAACAGCGAACCCGGAGGGTCCAGTTGCATGTGGGGCTGCGTAAAGGCTCCCCTGGGGAGTTCTCTTGTACCCAAAGCCTTCCTTTGGGGGCACTTTTGGATGGGCAAAAAGGGCTCGGAACGCATTTCCTGGGGCCTGATTTTTCAGTCGTCTTCGATGCCGGCTAGGGCTACGTTTAGGAATGGTCGGAAACAGCGAACCCGGAGGGTCCAGTTGCATGTGGGGCTGCGTAAAGGCTCCCCTGGGGAGTTCACTTGTACCCAAAGCCTTCCTTTGGGGGCACTTTTGGATGGTCCAAAGGGGCTCGCAACGCATTTCCTGGGGCCTGATTTTTCAGTCGTCTCCGTTGACGGCTAGGGCTACGTTTAGGTTTGCTCAGGAACAGCGAACCCGGAGGGTCCAGTTGCATGTGGGGCTGCGTAAAGGCTCCCCTGGGGAGTTCACTTGTACCCAAAGCCTTCCTTTGGGGGCACTTTTGGATGGGCAAAAAGGGCTCGCAACGCATTTCCTGGGGCCTGATTTTTCAGTCGTCTTCGATGCCGGCTAGGGCTATGTTTAGGGATGCTCGGAAACAGCGAACCCGGAGGGTCCAGTTGCATGTGGGGCTGCGTAAAGGCTCCCCTGGGGAGTTCTCTTGTACCCAAAGCCTTCCTTTGGGGGCACTTTTGGATGGTCCAAAGGGGTTCGCAACGCATTTCCGGGGGCCTGATTTTTCACTCATCTCCGATGACGGCTAGGGCTATGTTTAGGGATGCTCGGAAACAGCGAACCCGGAGGGTCCAGTTGCATGTGGGGCTGCGTAAAGGCTCCCCTGGGGAGTTCACTTGTACCCAAAGCCTTCCTTTGGGGGCACTTTTGGATGGGCGAAAAGGGCTCGCAACGCATTTCCTGGGGCCTGATTTTTCACTCGTCTTCGATGCCGGCTAGGGCTATGTTTAGGGATGCTCGGAAACAGCGAACCCGGAGGGTCCAGTTGCATGTGGGGCTGCGTAAAGGCTCCCCTGGGGAGTTCACTTGTACCCAAAGCCTTCCTTTGGGGGCACTTTTGGATGGGCGAAAAGGGCTCGCAACGCATTTCCTGGGGCCTGATTTTTCAGTCGTCTTCGATGACGGCTAGGGCTACGTTTAGGTTTGCTCAGGAACAGCGAACCCGGAGGGTCCAGTTGCATGTGGGGCTGCGTAAAGGCTCCCCTGGGGAGTTCTCTTGTACCCAAAGCCTTCCTTTGGGGCACTTTTGGATGGGCGAAAAGGGCTCGCAACGCATTTCCTGAGGCCTGATTTTTCAGTCGTCTTCGATGCCGACTAGGGCTATGTTTAGGGATGCTCGGAAACAGCGAACCCGGAGGGTCCAGTTGCATGTGGGGCTGCGTAAAGGCTCCCCTGGGGAGTTCTCTTGTACCCAAAGCCTTCCTTTGGGGGCACTTTTGGATGGGCGAAAAGGGCTCGCAACGCATTTCCTGGGGCCTGATTTTTCAGTCGTCTCCGATGACGGCGAGGGCTACGTTTAGGTTTTCTCAGGAACAGCGAACCCGGAGGGTCCAGTTGCATGTGGGGCTGCGTAAAGGCTCCCCTGGGGAGTTCTCTTGTACCCAAAGCCTTCCTTTGGGGGCACTTTTGGATGGGCAAAAAGGGCTCGCAACGCATTTCCTGGGGCCTGATTTTTCAGTGGTCTTCGATGCCGGCTAGGGCTATGTTTAGGGATGCTCGGAAACAGCGAACCCGGAGGGTCCAGTTGCATGTGGGGCTGCGTAAAGGCTCCCCTGGGGAGTTCACTTGTACCCAAAGCCTTCCTTTGGGGGCACTTTTGGATGGGCGAAAAGGGCTCGCAACGCATTTCCTGGGGCCTGATTTTTCAGTCGTCTCCGATGACGGCTAGGGCTACGTTTAGGTTTGCTCAGGAACAGCGAACCCGGAGGGTCCAGTTGCATGTGGGGCTGCGTAAAGGCTCCCCTGGGGAGTTCTCTTGTACCCAAAGCCTTCCTTTGGGGGCACTTTTGGATGGGCGAAAAGGGCTCGCAACGCATTTCCTGGGGCCTGATTTTTCAGTCGTCTTCGATGCCGGCTAGGGCTACGTTTAGGGATGCTCGGAAACAGCGAACCCGGAGGGTCCAGTTGCATGTGGGGCTGCGTAAAGGCTCTCCTGGGGAGTTCTCTTTTACCCAAAGCCTTCCTTTGGGGGCACTTTTGGATGGTCCAAAGGGGCTCGGAACGCATTTCCTGGGGCCTGATTTTTCAGTCGTCTTCGATGCCGGCTAGGGCTACGTTTAGGAATGGTCGGAAACAGCGAACCCGGAGGGTCCAGTTGCATGTGGGGCTGCGTAAAGGCTCCCCTGGGGAGTTCACTTGTACCCAAAGCCTTCCTTTGGGGGCACTTTTGGATGGTCCAAAGGGGCTCGCAACGCATTTCCTGGGGCCTGATTTTTCAGTCGTCTCCGTTGACGGCTAGGGCTACGTTTAGGTTTGCTCAGGAACAGCGAACCCGGAGGGTCCAGTTGCATGTGGGGCTGCGTAAAGGCTCCCCTGGGGAGTTCACTTGTACCCAAAGCCTTCCTTTGGGGGCACTTTTGGATGGGCAAAAAGGGCTCGGAGCGCATTTCCTGGGGCCTGATTTTTCAGTCGTCTTCGATGCCGGCTAGGGCTATGTTTAGGGATGCTCGGAAACAGCGAACCCGGAGGGTCCAGTTGCATGTGGGGCTGCGTAAAGGCTCCCCTGGGGAGTTCTCTTGTACCCAAAGCCTTCCTTTGGGTCCACTTTTGGATGGTCCAAAGGGGTTCGCAACGCATTTCCGGGGGCCTGATTTTTCACTCATCTCCGATGACGGCGAGGGCTATGTTTAGGGATGCTCGGAAACAGCGAACCCGGAGGGTCCAGTTGCATGTGGGGCTGCGTAAAGGCTCCCCTGGGGAGTTCACTTGTACCCAAAGCCTTCCTTTGGGGGCACTTTTGGATGGTCCAAAGGGGCTCGCAACGCATTTCCTGGGGCCTGATTTTTCAGTCGTCTCCGTTGACGGCTAGGGCTATGTTTAGGGATGCTCGGAAACAGCGAACCCGGAGGGTCCAGTTGCATGTGGGGCTGCGTAAAGGCTCCCCTGGGGAGTTCTCTTGTACCCAAAGCCTTCCTTTGGGGGCACTTTTGGATGGGCGAAAAGGGCTCGCAACGCATTTCCTGGGGCCTGATTTTTCAGTCGTCTTCGATGACGGCTAGGGCTACGTTTAGGTTTGCTCAGGAACAGCGAACCCGGAGGGTCCAGTTGCATGTGGGGCTGCGTAAAGGCTCCCCTGGGGAGTTCTCTTGTACCCAAAGCCTTCCTTTGGGGCACTTTTGGATGAGCGAAAAGGGCTCGCAACGCATTTCCTGAGGCCTGATTTTTCAGTCGTCTTCGATGCCGACTAGGGCTATGTTTAGGGATGCTCGGAAACAGCGAACCCGGAGGGTCCAGTTGCATGTGGGGCTGCGTAAAGGCTCCCCTGGGGAGTTCTCTTGTACCCAAAGCCTTCCTTTGGGGGCACTTTTGGATGGTCCAAAGGGGCTCGCAACGCATTTCCTGGGGCCTGATTTTTCAGTCGTCTCCGATGACGGCTAGGGCTACGTTTAGGTTTGCTCAGGAACAGCGAACCCGGAGGGTCCAGTTGCATGTGGGGCTGCGTAAAGGCTCCCCTGGGGAGTTCACTTGTACCCAAAGCCTTCCTTTGGGGGCACTTTTGGATGGGCAAAAAGGGCTCGCAACGCATTTCCGGGGGCCTGATTTTTCAGTCGTCTTCGATGACGGCTAGGGCTATGTTTAGGGATGCTCGGAAACAGCGAACCCGGAGGGTCCAGTTGCATGTGGGGCTGCGTAAAGGCTCCCCTGGGGAGTTCACTTGTACCCAAAGCCTTCCTTTGGGGGCACTTTTGGATGGGCGAAAAGGGCTCGCAATGCATTTCCTGGGGCCTGATTTTTCAGTCGTCTCCGATGACGGCTAGGGCTACGTTTAGGTTTGCTCAGGAACAGCGAACCCGGAGGGTCCAGTTGCATGTGGGGCTGCGTAAAGGCTCCCCTGGGGAGTTCTCTTGTACCCAAAGCCTTCCTTTGGGGGCACTTTTGGATGGGAGAAAAGGGCTCGCAACGCATTTCCTGGGGCCTGATTTTTCAGTCGTCTTCGATGCCGGCTAGGGCTATGTTTAGGGATGCTCGGAAACAGCGAACCCGGAGGGTCCAGTTGCATGTGGGGCTGCGTAAAGGCTCCCCTGGGGAGTTCACTTGTACCCAAAGCCTTCCTTTGGGGGCACTTTTGGATGGTCCAAAGGGGCTCGCAACGCATTTCCTGGGGCCTGATTTTTCAGTCGTCTCCGATGACGGCTAGGGCTACGTTTAGGTTTGCTCAGGAACAGCGAACCCGGAGGGTCCAGTTGCATGTGGGGCTGCGTAAAGGCTCCCCTGGGGAGTTCACTTGTACCCAAAGCCTTCCTTTGGGGGCACTTTTGGATGGGCGAAAAGGGCTCGCAACGCATTTCCTGGGGCCTGATTTTTCAGTCGTCTTCGATGCCGGCTAGGGCTACGTTTAGGGATGCTCGGAAACAGCGAACCCGGAGGGTCCAGTTGCATGTGGGGCTGCGTAAAGGCTCCCCTGGGGAGTTCTCTTTTACCCAAAGCCTTCCTTTGGGGGCACTTTTGGATGGGCAAAAAGGGCTCGGAACGCATTTCCTGGGGCCTGATTTTTCAGTCGTCTTCGATGCCGGCTAGGGCTACGTTTAGGAATGGTCGGAAACAGCGAACCCGGAGGGTCCAGTTGCATGTGGGGCTGCGTAAAGGCTCCCCTGGGGAGTTCACTTGTACCCAAAGCCTTCCTTTGGGGGCACTTTTGGATGGTCCAAAGGGGCTCGCAACGCATTTCCTGGGGCCTGATTTTTCAGTCGTCTCCGTTGACGGCTAGGGCTACGTTTAGGTTTGCTCAGGAACAGCGAACCCGGAGGGTCCAGTTGCATGTGGGGCTGCGTAAAGGCTCCCCTGGGGAGTTCTCTTGTACCCAAAGCCTTCCTTTGGGGCACTTTTGGATGGGCGAAAAGGGCTCGCAACGCATTTCCTGAGGCCTGATTTTTCAGTCGTCTTCGATGCCGACTAGGGCTATGTTTAGGGATGCTCGGAAACAGCGAACCCGGAGGGTCCAGTTGCATGTGGGGCTGCGTAAAGGCTCCCCTGGGGAGTTCTCTTGTACCCAAAGCCTTCCTTTGGGGGCACTTTTGGATGGGCGAAAAGGGCTCGCAACGCATTTCCTGGGGCCTGATTTTTCAGTCGTCTCCGATGACGGCGAGGGCTACGTTTAGGTTTTCTCAGGAACAGCGAACCCGGAGGGTCCAGTTGCATGTGGGGCTGCGTAAAGGCTCCCCTGGGGAGTTCTCTTGTACCCAAAGCCTTCCTTTGGGGGCACTTTTGGATGGGCAAAAAGGGCTCGCAACGCATTTCCTGGGGCCTGATTTTTCAGTGGTCTTCGATGCCGGCTAGGGCTATGTTTAGGGATGCTCGGAAACAGCGAACCCGGAGGGTCCAGTTGCATGTGGGGCTGCGTAAAGGCTCCCCTGGGGAGTTCACTTGTACCCAAAGCCTTCCTTTGGGGGCACTTTTGGATGGGCGAAAAGGGCTCGCAACGCATTTCCTGGGGCCTGATTTTTCAGTCGTCTCCGATGACGGCTAGGGCTACGTTTAGGTTTGCTCAGGAACAGCGAACCCGGAGGGTCCAGTTGCATGTGGGGCTGCGTAAAGGCTCCCCTGGGGAGTTCTCTTGTACCCAAAGCCTTCCTTTGGGGGCACTTTTGGATGGGCGAAAAGGGCTCGCAACGCATTTCCTGGGGCCTGATTTTTCAGTCGTCTTCGATGCCGGCTAGGGCTACGTTTAGGGATGCTCGGAAACAGCGAACCCGGAGGGTCCAGTTGCATGTGGGGCTGCGTAAAGGCTCTCCTGGGGAGTTCTCTTTTACCCAAAGCCTTCCTTTGGGGGCACTTTTGGATGGTCCAAAGGGGCTCGGAACGCATTTCCTGGGGCCTGATTTTTCAGTCGTCTTCGATGCCGGCTAGGGCTACGTTTAGGAATGGTCGGAAACAGCGAACCCGGAGGGTCCAGTTGCATGTGGGGCTGCGTAAAGGCTCCCCTGGGGAGTTCACTTGTACCCAAAGCCTTCCTTTGGGGGCACTTTTGGATGGTCCAAAGGGGCTCGCAACGCATTTCCTGGGGCCTGATTTTTCAGTCGTCTCCGTTGACGGCTAGGGCTACGTTTAGGTTTGCTCAGGAACAGCGAACCCGGAGGGTCCAGTTGCATGTGGGGCTGCGTAAAGGCTCCCCTGGGGAGTTCACTTGTACCCAAAGCCTTCCTTTGGGGGCACTTTTGGATGGGCAAAAAGGGCTCGGAGCGCATTTCCTGGGGCCTGATTTTTCAGTCGTCTTCGATGCCGGCTAGGGCTATGTTTAGGGATGCTCGGAAACAGCGAACCCGGAGGGTCCAGTTGCATGTGGGGCTGCGTAAAGGCTCCCCTGGGGAGTTCTCTTGTACCCAAAGCCTTCCTTTGGGTCCACTTTTGGATGGTCCAAAGGGGTTCGCAACGCATTTCCGGGGGCCTGATTTTTCACTCATCTCCGATGACGGCGAGGGCTATGTTTAGGGATGCTCGGAAACAGCGAACCCGGAGGGTCCAGTTGCATGTGGGGCTGCGTAAAGGCTCCCCTGGGGAGTTCACTTGTACCCAAAGCCTTCCTTTGGGGGCACTTTTGGATGGTCCAAAGGGGCTCGCAACGCATTTCCTGGGGCCTGATTTTTCAGTCGTCTCCGTTGACGGCTAGGGCTATGTTTAGGGATGCTCGGAAACAGCGAACCCGGAGGGTCCAGTTGCATGTGGGGCTGCGTAAAGGCTCCCCTGGGGAGTTCTCTTGTACCCAAAGCCTTCCTTTGGGGGCACTTTTGGATGGGCGAAAAGGGCTCGCAACGCATTTCCTGGGGCCTGATTTTTCAGTCGTCTTCGATGACGGCTAGGGCTACGTTTAGGTTTGCTCAGGAACAGCGAACCCGGAGGGTCCAGTTGCATGTGGGGCTGCGTAAAGGCTCCCCTGGGGAGTTCTCTTGTACCCAAAGCCTTCCTTTGGGGCACTTTTGGATGAGCGAAAAGGGCTCGCAACGCATTTCCTGAGGCCTGATTTTTCAGTCGTCTTCGATGCCGACTAGGGCTATGTTTAGGGATGCTCGGAAACAGCGAACCCGGAGGGTCCAGTTGCATGTGGGGCTGCGTAAAGGCTCCCCTGGGGAGTTCTCTTGTACCCAAAGCCTTCCTTTGGGGGCACTTTTGGATGGTCCAAAGGGGCTCGCAACGCATTTCCTGGGGCCTGATTTTTCAGTCGTCTCCGATGACGGCTAGGGCTACGTTTAGGTTTGCTCAGGAACAGCGAACCCGGAGGGTCCAGTTGCATGTGGGGCTGCGTAAAGGCTCCCCTGGGGAGTTCACTTGTACCCAAAGCCTTCCTTTGGGGGCACTTTTGGATGGGCAAAAAGGGCTCGCAACGCATTTCCTGGGGCCTGATTTTTCAGTCGTCTTCGATGACGGCTAGGGCTATGTTTAGGGATGCTCAGAAACAGCGAACCCGGAGGGTCCAGTTGCATGTGGGGCTGCGTAAAGGCTCCCCTGGGGAGTTCACTTGTACCCAAAGCCTTCCTTTGGGGGCACTTTTGGATGGGCGAAAAGGGCTCGCAATGCATTTCCTGGGGCCTGATTTTTCAGTCGTCTCCGATGACGGCTAGGGCTACGTTTAGGTTTGCTCAGGAACAGCGAACCCGGAGGGTCCAGTTGCATGTGGGGCTGCGTAAAGGCTCCCCTGGGGAGTTCTCTTGTACCCAAAGCCTTCCTTTGGGGGCACTTTTGGATGGGAGAAAAGGGCTCGCAACGCATTTCCTGGGGCCTGATTTTTCAGTCGTCTTCGATGCCGGCTAGGGCTATGTTTAGGGATGCTCGGAAACAGCGAACCCGGAGGGTCCAGTTGCATGTGGGGCTGCGTAAAGGCTCCCCTGGGGAGTTCACTTGTACCCAAAGCCTTCCTTTGGGGGCACTTTTGGATGGTCCAAAGGGGCTCGCAACGCATTTCCTGGGGCCTGATTTTTCAGTCGTCTCCGATGACGGCTAGGGCTACGTTTAGGTTTGCTCAGGAACAGCGAACCCGGAGGGTCCAGTTGCATGTGGGGCTGCGTAAAGGCTCCCCTGGGGAGTTCACTTGTACCCAAAGCCTTCCTTTGGGGGCACTTTTGGATGGGCGAAAAGGGCTCGCAACGCATTTCCTGGGGCCTGATTTTTCAGTCGTCTTCGATGCCGGCTAGGGCTACGTTTAGGGATGCTCGGAAACAGCGAACCCGGAGGGTCCAGTTGCATGTGGGGCTGCGTAAAGGCTCCCCTGGGGAGTTCTCTTTTACCCAAAGCCTTCCTTTGGGGGCACTTTTGGATGGGCAAAAAGGGCTCGGAACGCATTTCCTGGGGCCTGATTTTTCAGTCGTCTTCGATGCCGGCTAGGGCTACGTTTAGGAATGGTCGGAAACAGCGAACCCGGAGGGTCCAGTTGCATGTGGGGCTGCGTAAAGGCTCCCCTGGGGAGTTCTCTTGTACCCAAAGCCTTCCTTTGGGGGCACTTTTGGATGGTCCAAAGGGGCTCGCAACGCATTTCCTGGGGCCTGATTTTTCAGTCGTCTCCGTTGACGGCTAGGGCTACGTTTAGGTTTGCTCAGGAACAGCGAACCCGGAGGGTCCAGTTGCATGTGGGGCTGCGTAAAGGCTCCCCTGGGGAGTTCACTTGTACCCAAAGCCTTCCTTTGGGGGCACTTTTGGATGGGCAAAAAGGGCTCGGAGCGCATTTCCTGGGGCCTGATTTTTCAGTCGTCTTCGATGTCGACTAGGGCTATGTTTAGGGATGCTCGGAAACAGCGAACCCGGAGGGTCCAGTTGCATGTGGGGCTGCGTAAAGGCTCCCCTGGGGAGTTCTCTTTTACCCAAAGCCTTCCTTTTGGGGCACTCTTGGATGGGCGAAAAGGGCTCGCAACGCATTTCCTGGGGCCTGATTTTTCAGTCGTCTCCGATGACGGCTAGGGCTACGTTTAGGTTTGCTCAGGAACAGCGAACCCGGAGGGTCCAGTTGCATGTGGGGCTGCGTAAAGGCTCCCCTGGGGAGTTCACTTGTACCCAAAGCCTTCCTTTGGGGGCACTTTTGGATGGGCGAAAAGGGCTCGCAACGCATTTCCTGGGGCCTGATTTCTCAGTCGTCTTCGATGCCGGCTAGGGCTATGTTTAGGGATGCTCGGAAACAGCGAACCTGGAGGGTCCAGTTGCATGTGGGGCTGCGTAAAGGCTCCCCTGGGGAGTTCTCTTGTACCCAAAGCCTTCCTTTGGGGGCACTTTTGGATGGTCCAAAGGGGCTCGCAACGCATTTCCTGGGGCCTGATTTTTCAGTCGTCTCCGATGACGGCTAGGGCTACGTTTAGGTTTGCTCAGGAACAGCGAACCCGGAGGGTCCAGTTGCATGTGGGGCTGCGTAAAGGCTCCCCTGGGGAGTTCTCTTGTACCCAAAGCCTTCCTTTGGGGGCACTTTTGGATGGGCAAAAAGGGCTCGGAGCGCATTTCCTGGGGCCTGATTTTTCACTCGTCTTCGATGCCGGCTAGGGCTATGTTTAGGGATGCTCGGAAACAGCGAACCCGGAGGGTCCAGTTGCATGTGGGGCTGCGTAAAGGCTCCCCTGGGGAGTTCTCTTGTACCCAAAGCCTTCCTTTGGGGCACTTTTGGATGGGCGAAAAGGGCTCGCAACGCATTTCCTGAGGCCTGATTTTTCAGTCGTCTTCGATGCCGACTAGGGCTATGTTTAGGGATGCTCGGAAACAGCGAACCCGGAGGGTCCAGTTGCATGTGGGGCTGCGTAAAGGCTCCCCTGGGGAGTTCTCTTTTACCCAAAGCCTTCCTTTGGGGGCACTCTTGGATGGGCGAAAAGGGCTCGCAACGCATTTCCTGGGGCCTGATTTTTCAGTCGTCTCCGATGACGGCTAGGGCTACGTTTAGGTTTGCTCAGGAACAGCGAACCCGGAGGGTCCAGTTGCATGTGGGGCTGCGTAAAGGCTCCCCTGGGGAGTTCACTTGTACCCAAAGCCTTCCTTTGGGGGCACTTTTGGATGGGCGAAAAGGGCTCGCAACGCATTTCCTGGGGCCTGATTTTTCAGTCTTCTTCGATGCCGGCTAGGGCTATGTTTAGGGATGCTCGGAAACAGCGAACCTGGAGGGTCCAGTTGCATGTGGGGCTGCGTAAAGGCTCCCCTGGGGAGTTCTCTTGTACCCAAAGCCTTCCTTTGGGGGCACTTTTGGATGGTCCAAAGGGGCTCGCAACGCATTTCCTGGGGCCTGATTTTTCAGTCGTCTCCGATGACGGCTAGGGCTACGTTTAGGTTTGCTCAGGAACAGCGAACCCGGAGGGTCCAGTTGCATGTGGGGCTGCGTAAAGGCTCCCCTGGGGAGTTCACTTGTACCCAAAGCCTTCCTTTGGGGGCACTTTTGGATGGGCGAAAAGGGCTCGCAACGCATTTCCTGGGGCCTGATTTTTCACTCGTCTTCGATGCCGGCTAGGGCTATGTTTAGGGATGCTCGGAAACAGCGAACCCGGAGGGTCCAGTTGCATGTGGGGCTGCGTAAAGGCTCCCCTGGGGAGTTCACTTGTACCCAAAGCCTTCCTTTGGGGACACTTTTTGGATGGTCCAAAGGGGCTCGCAACGCATTTCCTGGGGCCTGATTTTTCAGTCGTCTCCGATGACGGCTAGGGCTACGTTTAGGTTTGCTCAGGAACAGCGAACCCGGAGGGTCCAGTTGCATGTGGGGCTGCGTAAAGGCTCCCCTGGGGAGTTCTCTTGTACCCAAAGCCTTCCTTTGGGGGCACTTTTGGATGGGCAAAAAGGGCTCGGAGCGCATTTCCTGGGGCCTGATTTTTCACTCGTCTTCGATGCCGGCTAGGGCTATGTTTAGGGATGCTCGGAAACAGCGAACCCGGAGGGTCCAGTTGCATGTGGGGCTGCGTAAAGGCTCCCCTGGGGAGTTCTCTTGTACCCAAAGCCTTCCTTTGGGGCACTTTTGGATGGGCGAAAAGGGCTCGCAACCCATTTCCTGAGGCCTGATTTTTCAGTCGTCTTCGATGCCGACTAGGGCTATGTTTAGGGATGCTCGGAAACAGCGAACCCGGAGGGTCCAGTTGCATGTGGGGCTGCGTAAAGGCTCCCCTGGGGAGTTCTCTTTTACCCAAAGCCTTCCTTTGGGGGCACTCTTGGATGGGCGAAAAGTGCTCGCAACGCATTTCCTGGGGCCTGATTTTTCAGTCGTCTCCGATGACGGCTAGGGCTACGTTTAGGTTTGCTCAGGAACAGCGAACCCGGAGGGTCCAGTTGCATGTGGGGCTGCGTAAAGGCTCCCCTGGGGAGTTCACTTGTACCCAAAGCCTTCCTTTGGGGGCACTTTTGGATGGGCGAAAAGGGCTCGCAACGCATTTCCTGGGGCCTGATTTTTCAGTCGTCTTCGATGCCGGCTAGGGCTATGTTTAGGGATGCTCGGAAACAGCGAACCTGGAGGGTCCAGTTGCATGTGGGGCTGCGTAAAGGCTCCCCTGGGGAGTTCTCTTGTACCCAAAGCCTTCCTTTGGGGGCACTTTTGGATGGTCCAAAGGGGCTCGCAACGCATTTCCTGGGGCCTGATTTTTCAGTCGTCTCCGATGACGGCTAGGGCTACGTTTAGGTTTGCTCAGGAACAGCGAACCCGGAGGGTCCAGTTGCATGTGGGGCTGCGTAAAGGCTCCCCTGGGGAGTTCACTTGTACCCAAAGCCTTCCTTTGGGGGCACTTTTGGATGGGCGAAAAGGGCTCGCAACGCATTTCCTGGGGCCTGATTTTTCAGTCGTCTTCGATGCCGGCTAGGGCTATGTTTAGGGATGCTCGGAAACAGCGAACCCGGAGGGTCCAGTTGCATGTGGGGCTGCGTAAAGGCTCCCCTGGGGAGTTCACTTGTACCCAAAGCCTTCCTTTGGGGACACTTTTGGATGGTCCAAAGGGGCTCGCAACGCATTTCCTGAGGCCTGATTTTTCAGTCGTCTCCGATGACGTCTAGGGCTACGTTTAGGTTTGCTCAGGAACAGCGAACCCGGAGGGTCCAGTTGCATGTGGGGCTGCGTAAAGGCTCCCCTGGGGAGTTCTCTTGTACCCAAAGCCTTCCTTTGGGGGCACTTTTGGATGGGCGAATAGGGCTCGCAACGCATTTCCTGGGGCCTGATTTTTCAGTCGTCTTCGATGCCGGCTAGGGCTACGTTTAGGGATGCTCGGAAACAGCGAACCCGGAGGGTCCAGTTGCATGTGGGGCTGCGTAAAGGCTCCCCTGGGGAGTTCTCTTTTACCCAAAGCCTTCCTTTGGGGGCACTTTTGGATGGTCCAAAGGGGCTCGCAACGCATTTCCTGGGGCCTGATTTTTCAGTCGTCTCCGATGACGGCTAGGGCTACGTTTAGGTTTGCTCAGGAACAGCGAATCCGGAGGGTCCAGTTGCATGTGGGGCTGCGTAAAGGCTCCCCTGGGGAGTTCTCTTGTACCCAAAGCCTTCCTTTGGGGGCACTTTTGGATGGGCGAAAAGGGCTCGCAACGCATTTCCTGGGGCCTGATTTTTCAGTCGTCTTCGATGCCGGCTAGGGCTACGTTTAGGCATGCTCGGAAACAGCGAACCAGGAGGGTCCAGTTGCGAGTGGGGCTGCGTAAAGGCTCCCCTGGGGAGTTCTCTTGTACCCAAAGCCTTCCTTTGGGGGCACTTTTGGATGGGCAAAAAGGGCTCGGAACGCATTTCCTGGGGCCTGATTTTTCAGTCGTCTTCGATGCCGGCTAGGGCTACGTTTAGGAATGGTCGGAAACAGCGAACCCGGAGGGTCCAGTTGCATGTGGGGCTGCGTAAAGGCTCCCCTGGGGAGTTCACTTGTACCCAAAGCCTTCCTTTGGGGGCACTTTTGGATGGTCCAAAGGGGCTCGCAACGCATTTCCTGGGGCCTGATTTTTCAGTCGTCTCCGTTGACGGCTAGGGCAACGTTTAGGTTTGCTCAGGAACAGCGAACCCGGAGGGTCCAGTTGCATGTGGGGCTGCGTAAAGGCTCCCCTGGGGAGTTCTCTTGTACCCAAAGCCTTCCTTTGGGGCACTTTTGGATGGGCGAAAAGGGCTCGCAACGCATTTCCTGAGGCCTGATTTTTCAGTCGTCTTCGATGCCGACTAGGGCTATGTTTAGGGATGCTCGGAAACAGCGAACCCGGAGGGTCCAGTTGCATGTGGGGCTGCGTAAAGGCTCCCCTGGGGAGTTCTCCTGTACGCAAAGCCTTCCTTTGGGGGCACTTTTGGATGGGCAAAAAGGGGCTCGCAACGCATTTCCTGGGGCCTGATTTTTCACTCGTCTTCGATGCCGGCTAGGGCTATGTTTAGGGATGGTCGGAAACAGCGAACCCGGAGGGTCCAATTGCATGTGGGGCTGCGTAAAGGCTCCCCTGGGGAGTTCTCTTGTACCCAAAGCCTTCCTTTGGGGGCACTTTTGGATGGGCCAAAGGGCTCGCAATGCATTTCCTGGGGCCTGATTTTTCAGTCGTCTTCGATGCCGACTAGGGCTACGTTTAGGGATGCTCGGAAACAGCGAACCCGGAGGGTCCAGTTGCATGTGGGGCTGCGTAAAGGCTCCCCTGGGGAGTTCACTTGTACCCAAAGCCTTCCTTTGGGGGCACTTTTGGATGGTCCAAAGGGGCTCGCAACGCATTTCCTGGGGCCTGATTTTTCAGTCGTCTCCGATGACGGCTAGGGCTACGTTTAGGTTTGCTCAGGAACAGCGAACCCGGAGGGTCCAGTTGCATGTGGGGCTGCGTAAAGGCTCCCCTGGGGAGTTCTCTTGTACCCAAAGCCTTCCTTTGGGGGCACTTTTGGATGGTCCAAAGGGGTTCGCAACGCATTTCCTGGGGCCTGATTTTTCACTCATCTACGATGACGGCTAGGGCTACGTTTAGGTTTCCTCAGGAACAGCGAACCCGGAGGGTCCAGTTGCATGTGGGGCTGCGTAAAGGCTCCCCTGGGGAGTTCTCTTGTACTCAAAGCCTTCCTTTGGGGGCACTTTTGGATGGTCCAAAGGGGCTCGCAACGCATTTCCTGGGGCCTGATTTTTCAGTCGTCTTCGATGCCGGCTAGGGCTACGTTTAGGGATGCTCGGAAACAGCGAACCCGGAGGGTCCAGTTGCATGTGGGGCTGCGTAAAGGCTCCCCTGGGGAGTTCTCTTGTACCCAAAGCCTTCCTTTGGGGGCACTTTTGGATGGTCCAAAGGGGCTCGCAACGCATTTCCTGGGGCCTGATTTTTCAGTCGTCTCCGATGACGTCTAGGGCTACGTTTAGGTTTGCTCAGGAACAGCGAACCCGGAGGGTCCAGTTGCATGTGGGGCTGCGTAAAGGCTCCCCTGGGGAGTTCTCTTGTACCCAAAGCCTTCCTTTGGGGGCACTTTTGGATGGTCCAAAGGGGCTCGCAACGCATTTCCTGGGGCCTGATTTTTCACTCATCTACGATGACGGCTAGGGCTACGTTTAGGTTTGCTCAGGAACAGCGAACCCGGAGGGTCCAGTTGCATGTGGGGCTGCGTAAAGGCTCCCCTGGGGAGTTCTCTTGTACCCAAAGCCTTCCTTTGGGGGCACTTTTGGATGGTCCAAAGGGGCTCGCAACGCATTTCCTGGGGCCTGATTTTTCAGTCGTCTCCGATGACTGCTAGGGTTATGTTTAGGGATGCTCGGAAACAGCGAACCCGGAGGGTCCAGTTGCATGTGGGGCTGCGTAAAGGCTCCCCTGGGGAGTTCACTTGTACCCAAAGCCTTCCTTTGGGGGCACTTTTGGATGGTCCAAAGGGGCTCGCAACGCATTTCCTGGGGCCTGATTTTTCAGTCGTCTCCGATGACGGCTAGGGCTACGTTTAGGTTTGCTCAGGAACAGCGAACCCGGAGGGTCCAGTTGCATGTGGGGCTGCGTAAAGGCTCCCCTGGGGAGTTCTCTTGTACCCAAAGCCTTCCTTTGGGGGCACTTTTGGATGGGCAAAAAGGGCTCGGAACGCATTTCCTGGGGCCTGATTTTTCAGTCGTCTTCGATGCCGGCTAGGGCTACGTTTAGGTTTGCTCAGGAACAGCGAACCCGGAGGGTCCAGTTGCATGTGGGGCTGCGTAAAGGCTCCCCTGGGGAGTTCTCTTGTACCCAAAGCCTTCCTTTGGGGGCACTTTTGGATGGGCGAAAAGGGCTCGCAACGCATTTCCTGGGGCCTGATTTTTCAGTCGTCTTCGATGCCGGCTAGGGCTACGTTTAGGGATGCTCGGAAACAGCGAACCCGGAGGGTCCAGTTGCATGTGGGGCTGCGTAAAGGCTCCCCTGGGGAGTTCTCTTGTACCCAAAGCCTTCCTTTGGGGGCACTTTTGGATGGGCAAAAAGGGCTCGGAACGCATTTCCTGGGGCCTGATTTTTCAGTCGTCTTCGATGCTGGCTAGGGCTATGTTTAGGGATGCTCGGAAACAGCGAACCCGGAGGGTCCAGTTGCATGTGGGGCTGCGTAAAGGCTCCCCTGGGGAGTTCACTTGTACCCAAAGCCTTCCTTTGGGGGCACTTTTGGATGGTCCAAAGGGGCTCGCAACGCATTTCCTGGGGCCTGATTTTTCAGTCGTCTCCGATGACGGCTAGGGCTACGTTTAGGTTTGCTCAGGAACAGCGAACCCGGAGGGTCCAGTTGCATGTGGGGCTGCGTAAAGGCTCCCCTGGGGAGTTCTCTTGTACCCAAAGCCTTCCTTTGGGGGCACTTTTGGATGGTCCAAAGGGGTTCGCAACGCATTTCCTGGGGCCTGATTTTTCACTCATCTACGATGACGGCTAGGGCTACATTTAGGTTTGCTCAGGAACAGCGAACCCGGAGGGTCCAGTTGCATGTGGGGCTGCGTAAAGGCTCCCCTGGGGAGTTCTCTTGTACTCAAAGCCTTCCTTTGGGGGCACTTTTGGATGGTCCAAAGGGGCTCGCAACGCATTTCCTGGGGCCTGATTTTTCAGTCGTCTTCGATGACGGCTAGGGCTACGTTTAGGTTTGCTCAGGAACAGCGAACCCGGAGGGTCCAGTTGCATGTGGGGCTGCGTAAAGGCTCCCCTGGGGAGTTCTCTTGTACCCAAAGCCTTCCTTTGGGGGCACTTTTTGATGGGCAAAAAGGGCTCGCAACGCATTTCCTGGGGCCTGATTTTTCAGTCGTCTTCGATGCCGGCTAGGGCTACGTTTAGGGATGCTCGGAAACAGCGAACCCGGAGGGTCCAGTTGCATGTGGGGCTGCGTAAAGGCTCCCCTGGGGAGTTCTCTTGTACCCAAAGCCTTCCTTTGGGGGCACTTTTGGATGGTCCAAAGGGGCTCGCAACGCATTTCCTGGGGCCTGATTTTTCAGTCGTCTCCGATGACGGCTAGGGCTACGTTTAGGTTTGCTCAGGAACAGCGAACCCGGAGGGTCCAGTTGCATGTGGGGCTGCGTAAAGGCTCCCCTGGGGAGTTCTCTTG
This sequence comes from Anas acuta, assembly GCF_963932015.1. Classification (NCBI taxonomy): domain Eukaryota; kingdom Metazoa; phylum Chordata; class Aves; order Anseriformes; family Anatidae; genus Anas; species Anas acuta. The sequence continues at coordinate 33,624 of NW_027076161.1, read as the reverse complement.
TACCCAAAGCCTTCCTTTGGGGGCACTTTTGGATGGTCCAAAGGGGCTCGCAACGCATTTCCTGGGGCCTGATTTTTCACTCATCTACGATGACGGCTAGGGCTACGTTTAGGTTTGCTCAGGAACAGCGAACCCGGAGGGTCCAGTTGCATGTGGGGCTGCGTAAAGGCTCCCCTGGGGAGTTCTCTTGTACCCAAAGCCTTCCTTTGGGGGCACTTTTGGATGGTCCAAAGGGGCTCGCAACGCATTTCCTGGGGCCTGATTTTTCAGTCGTCTCCGATGACGGCTAGGGTTATGTTTAGGGATGCTCGGAAACAGCGAACCCGGAGGGTCCAGTTGCATGTGGGGCTGCGTAAAGGCTCCCCTGGGGAGTTCACTTGTACCCAAAGCCTTCCTTTGGGGGCACTTTTGGATGGTCCAAAGGGGCTCGCAACGCATTTCCTGGGGCCTGATTTTTCAGTCGTCTCCGATGACGGCTAGGGCTACGTTTAGGTTTGCTCAGGAACAGCGAACCCGGAGGGTCCAGTTGCATGTGGGGCTGCGTAAAGGCTCCCCTGGGGAGTTCTCTTGTACCCAAAGCCTTCCTTTGGGGGCACTTTTGGATGGGCAAAAAGGGCTCGGAACGCATTTCCTGGGGCCTGATTTTTCAGTCGTCTTCGATGCCGGCTAGGGCTACGTTTAGGTTTGCTCAGGAACAGCGAACCCGGAGGGTCCAGTTGCATGTGGGGCTGCGTAAAGGCTCCCCTGGGGAGTTCTCTTGTACCCAAAGCCTTCCTTTGGGGGCACTTTTGGATGGGCAAAAAGGGCTCGCAACGCATTTCCTGGGGCCTGATTTTTCAGTCGTCTTCGATGCCGGCTAGGGCTACGTTTAGGGATGCTCGGAAACAGCGATCCCGGAGGGTCCAGTTGCATGTGGGGCTGCGTAAAGGCTCCCCTGGGGAGTTCTCTTGTACCCAAAGCCTTCCTTTGGGGGCACTTTTGGATGGTCCAAAGGGGCTCGCAACGCATTTCCTGGGGCCTGATTTTTCAGTCGTCTCCGTTGACGGCTAGGGCTACGTTTAGGTTTGCTCAGGAACAGCGAACCCGGAGGGTCCAGTTGCATGTGGGGCTGCGTAAAGGCTCCCCTGGGGAGTTCTCTTGTACCCAAAGCCTTCCTTTGGGGGCACTTTTGGATGGTCCAAAGGGGCTCGCAACGCATTTCCTGGGGCCTGATTTTTCAGTCGTCTCCGATGACGGCTAGGGTTATGTTTAGGGATGCTCGGAAACAGCGAACCCGGAGGGTCCAGTTGCATGTGGGGCTGCGTAAAGGCTCCCCTGGGGAGTTCACTTGTACCCAAAGCCTTCCTTTGGGGGCACTTTTGGATGGTCCAAAGGGGCTCGCAACGCATTTCCTGGGGCCTGATTTTTCAGTCGTCTCCGATGACGGCTAGGGCTACGTTTAGGTTTGCTCAGGAACAGCGAACCCGGAGGGTCCAGTTGCATGTGGGGCTGCGTAAAGGCTCCCCTGGGGAGTTCTCTTGTACCCAAAGCCTTCCTTTGGGGGCACTTTTGGATGGGCAAAAAGGGCTCGGAACGCATTTCCTGGGGCCTGATTTTTCAGTCGTCTTCGATGCCGGCTAGGGCTACGTTTAGGTTTGCTCAGGAACAGCGAACCCGGAGGGTCCAGTTGCATGTGGGGCTGCGTAAAGGCTCCCCTGGGGAGTTCTCTTGTACCCAAAGCCTTCCTTTGGGGGCACTTTTGGATGGGCAAAAAGGGCTCGCAACGCATTTCCTGGGGCCTGATTTTTCAGTCGTCTTCGATGCCGGCTAGGGCTACGTTTAGGGATGCTCGGAAACAGCGATCCCGGAGGGTCCAGTTGCATGTGGGGCTGCGTAAAGGCTCCCCTGGGGAGTTCTCTTGTACCCAAAGCCTTCCTTTGGGGGCACTTTTGGATGGTCCAAAGGGGCTCGCAACGCATTTCCTGGGGCCTGATTTTTCAGTCGTCTCCGTTGACGGCTAGGGCTACGTTTAGGTTTGCTCAGGAACAGCGAACCCGGAGGGTCCAGTTGCATGTGGGGCTGCGTAAAGGCTCCCCTGGGGAGTTCTCTTGTACCCAAAGCCTTCCTTTGGGGGCACTTTTGGATGGTCCAAAGGGGCTCGCAACGCATTTCCTGGGGCCTGATTTTTCAGTCGTCTCCGATGACGGCTAGGGCTACGTTTAGGTTTGCTCAGGAACAGCGAACCCGGAGGGTCCAGTTGCATGTGGGGCTGCGTAAAGGCTCCCCTGGGGAGTTCTCTTGTACCCAAAGCCTTCCTTTGGGGGCACTTTTGGATGGGCGAAAAGGGCTCGCAACGCATTTCCTGGGGCCTGATTTTTCACTCATCTACGATGACGGCTAGGGTTACGTTTAGGTTTGCTCAGGAACAGCGAACCCGGAGGGTCCAGTTGCATGTGGGGCTGCGTAAAGGCTCCCCTGGGGAGTTCTCTTGTACCCAAAGCCTTCCTTTGGGGGCACTTTTGCATGGGCGAAAAGGGCTCGCAACGCATTTCCTGAGGCCTGATTTTTCAGTCGTCTTCAATGCCGACTAGTGCTATGTTTAGGGATGCTCGGAAACAGCGAACCCGGAGGGTCCAGTTGCATGTGGGGCTGCGTAAAGGCTCCCCTGGGGAGTTCTCTTGTACCCAAAGCCTTCCTTTGGGGGCACTTTTGGATGGGCGAAAAGGGGCTCGGAGCGCATTTCCTGGGGCCTGATTTTTCACTCGTCTTCGATGCCGGCTAGGGCTATGTTTAGGGATGCTCGGAAACAGCGAACCCGGAGGGTCCAGTTGCATGTGGGGCTGCGTAAAGGCTCCCCTGGGGAGTTCTCTTGTACCCAAAGCCTTCCTTTGGGGGCACTTTTGGATGGGCAAAAAGGGCTCGCAACGCATTTCCTGGGGCCTGATTTTTCAGTCGTCTTCGATGCCGACTAGGGCTACGTTTAGGGATGCTCGGAAACAGCGAACCCGGAGGGTCCAGTTGCATGTGGGGCTGCGTAAAGGCTCCCCTGGGGAGTTCTCTTGTACCCAAAGCCTTCCTTTGGGGGCACTTTTGGATGGTCCAAAGGGGCTCGCAACGCATTTCCTGGGGCCTGATTTTTCAGTCGTCTCCGATGACGGCTAGGGCTACGTTTAGGTTTGCTCAGGAACAGCGAACCCGGAGGGTCCAGTTGCATGTGGGGCTGCGTAAAGGCTCCCCTGGGGAGTTCTCTTGTACCCAAAGCCTTCCTTTGGGGGCACTTTTGGATGGTCCAAAGGGGTTCGCAACGCATTTCCTGGGGCCTGATTTTTCACTCATCTACGATGACGGCTAGGGCTACGTTTAGGTTTGCTCTGGAACAGCGAACCCGGAGGGTCCAGTTGCATGTGGGGCTGCGTAAAGGCTCCCCTGGGGAGTTCTCTTGTACCCAAAGCCTTCCTTTGGGGGCACTTTTGGATGGTCCAAAGGGGCTCGCAACGCATTTCCTGGGGCCTGATTTTTCAGTCGTCTCCGTTGACGGCTAGGGCTACGTTTAGGTTTGCTCAGGAACAGCGAACCCGGAGGGTCCAGTTGCATGTGGGGCTGCGTAAAGGCTCCCCTGGGGAGTTCACTTGTACTCAAAGCCTTCCTTTGGGGGCACTTTTGGATGGTCCAAAGGGGCTCGCAACGCATTTCCTGGGGCCTGATTTTTCAGTCGTCTCCGATGACGGCTAGGGCTACGTTTAGGTTTGCTCAGGAACAGCGAACCCGGAGGGTCCAGTTGCATGTGGGGCTGCGTAAAGGCTCCCCTGGGGAGTTCTCTTGTACCCAAAGCCTTCCTTGGGGGCACTTTTGGATGGTCCAAAGGGGCTCGCAACGCATTTCCTGGGGCCTGATTTTTCAGTCGTCTCCGTAGACGACTAGGGCTACGTTTAGGTTTGCTCAGGAACAGCGAACCCGGAGGGTCCAGTTGCATGTGGGGCTGCGTAAAGGCTCCCCTGGGGAGTTCTCTTGTACCCAAAGCCTTCCTTTGGGGGCACTTTTGGATGGGCAAAAAGGGCTCGCAACGCATTTCCTGGGGCCTGATTTTTCAGTCGTCTTCGATGCCGGCTAGGGCTACGTTTAGGGATGCTCGGAAACAGCGATCCCGGAGGGTCCAGTTGCATGTGGGGCTGCGTAAAGGCTCCCCTGGGGAGTTCTCTTGTACCCAAAGCCTTCCTTTGGGGGCACTTTTGGATGGTCCAAAGGGGCTCGCAACGCATTTCCTGGGGCCTGATTTTTCAGTCGTCTCCGTTGACGGCTAGGGCTACGTTTAGGTTTGCTCAGGAACAGCGAACCCGGAGGGTCCAGTTGCATGTGGGGCTGCGTAAAGGCTCCCCTGGGGAGTTCTCTTGTACCCAAAGCCTTCCTTTGGGGGCACTTTTGGATGGTCCAAAGGGGCTCGCAACGCATTTCCTGGGGCCTGATTTTTCAGTCGTCTCCGATGACGGCTAGGGCTACGTTTAGGTTTGCTCAGGAACAGCGAACCCGGAGGGTCCAGTTGCATGTGGGGCTGCGTAAAGGCTCCCCTGGGGAGTTCTCTTGTACCCAAAGCCTTCCTTTGGGGGCACTTTTGGATGGGCGAAAAGGGCTCGCAACGCATTTCCTGGGGCCTGATTTTTCACTCATCTACGATGACGGCTAGGGTTACGTTTAGGTTTGCTCAGGAACAGCGAACCCGGAGGGTCCAGTTGCATGTGGGGCTGCGTAAAGGCTCCCCTGGGGAGTTCTCTTGTACCCAAAGCCTTCCTTTGGGGGCACTTTTGCATGGGCGAAAAGGGCTCGCAACGCATTTCCTGAGGCCTGATTTTTCAGTCGTCTTCAATGCCGACTAGTGCTATGTTTAGGGATGCTCGGAAACAGCGAACCCGGAGGGTCCAGTTGCATGTGGGGCTGCGTAAAGGCTCCCCTGGGGAGTTCTCTTGTACCCAAAGCCTTCCTTTGGGGGCACTTTTGGATGGGCGAAAAGGGGCTCGGAGCGCATTTCCTGGGGCCTGATTTTTCACTCGTCTTCGATGCCGGCTAGGGCTATGTTTAGGGATGCTCGGAAACAGCGAACCCGGAGGGTCCAGTTGCATGTGGGGCTGCGTAAAGGCTCCCCTGGGGAGTTCTCTTGTACCCAAAGCCTTCCTTTGGGGGCACTTTTGGATGGGCAAAAAGGGCTCGCAACGCATTTCCTGGGGCCTGATTTTTCAGTCGTCTTCGATGCCGACTAGGGCTACGTTTAGGGATGCTCGGAAACAGCGAACCCGGAGGGTCCAGTTGCATGTGGGGCTGCGTAAAGGCTCCCCTGGGGAGTTCTCTTGTACCCAAAGCCTTCCTTTGGGGGCACTTTTGGATGGTCCAAAGGGGCTCGCAACGCATTTCCTGGGGCCTGATTTTTCAGTCGTCTCCGATGACGGCTAGGGCTACGTTTAGGTTTGCTCAGGAACAGCGAACCCGGAGGGTCCAGTTGCATGTGGGGCTGCGTAAAGGCTCCCCTGGGGAGTTCTCTTGTACCCAAAGCCTTCCTTTGGGGGCACTTTTGGATGGTCCAAAGGGGTTCGCAACGCATTTCCTGGGGCCTGATTTTTCACTCATCTACGATGACGGCTAGGGCTACGTTTAGGTTTGCTCTGGAACAGCGAACCCGGAGGGTCCAGTTGCATGTGGGGCTGCGTAAAGGCTCCCCTGGGGAGTTCTCTTGTACCCAAAGCCTTCCTTTGGGGGCACTTTTGGATGGTCCAAAGGGGCTCGCAACGCATTTCCTGGGGCCTGATTTTTCAGTCGTCTCCGTTGACGGCTAGGGCTACGTTTAGGTTTGCTCAGGAACAGCGAACCCGGAGGGTCCAGTTGCATGTGGGGCTGCGTAAAGGCTCCCCTGGGGAGTTCACTTGTACTCAAAGCCTTCCTTTGGGGGCACTTTTGGATGGTCCAAAGGGGCTCGCAACGCATTTCCTGGGGCCTGATTTTTCAGTCGTCTCCGATGACGGCTAGGGCTACGTTTAGGTTTGCTCAGGAACAGCGAACCCGGAGGGTCCAGTTGCATGTGGGGCTGCGTAAAGGCTCCCCTGGGGAGTTCTCTTGTACCCAAAGCCTTCCTTGGGGGCACTTTTGGATGGTCCAAAGG
>NW_027076161.1:7500-20000 GCF_963932015.1 Anas acuta | reverse complement strand
TTGCATGTGGGGCTGCGTAAAGGCTCCCCTGGGGAGTTCACTTGTACCCAAAGCCTTCCTTTGGGGGCACTTTTGGATGGGCAAAAAGGGCTCGGAGCGCATTTCCTGGGGCCTGATTTTTCAGTCGTCTTCGATGCCGGCTAGGGCTATGTTTAGGGATGCTCGGAAACAGCGAACCCGGAGGGTCCAGTTGCATGTGGGGCTGCGTAAAGGCTCCCCTGGGGAGTTCTCTTGTACCCAAAGCCTTCCTTTGGGGGCACTTTTGGATGGGCGAAAAGGGCTCGCAACGCATTTCCTGGGGCCTGATTTTTCAGTCGTCTTCGATGACGGCTAGGGCTACGTTTAGGTTTGCTCAGGAACAGCGAACCCGGAGGGTCCAGTTGCATGTGGGGCTGCGTAAAGGCTCCCCTGGGGAGTTCTCTTGTACCCAAAGCCTTCCTTTGGGGCACTTTTGGATGGGCGAAAAGGGCTCGCAACGCATTTCCTGAGGCCTGATTTTTCAGTCGTCTTCGATGCCGACTAGGGCTATGTTTAGGGATGCTCGGAAACAGCGAACCCGGAGGGTCCAGTTGCATGTGGGGCTGCGTAAAGGCTCACCTGGGGAGTTCTCTTGTACCCAAAGCCTTCCTTTGGGGGCACTTTTGGATGGGCGAAAAGGGCTCGCAACGCATTTCCTGGGGCCTGATTTTTCAGTCGTCTCCGTTGACGGCTAGGGCTACGTTTAGGTTTGCTCAGGAACAGCGAACCCGGAGGGTCCAGTTGCATGTGGGGCTGCGTAAAGGCTCCCCTGGGGAGTTCACTTGTACCCAAAGCCTTCCTTTGGGGGCACTTTTGGATGGGCGAAAAGGGCTCGCAACGCATTTCCTGGGGCCTGATTTTTCAGTCGTCTTCGATGCCGTCTCGGTCTATGTTTAGGGATGTTCGGAAACAGCGAACCCGGAGGGTCCAGTTGCATGTGGGGCTGCGTAAAGGCTCCCCTGGGGAGTTCTCTTGTACCCAAAGCCTTCCTTTGGGGGCACTTTTGGATGGGCGAAAAGGGCTCGCAACGCATTTCCTGGGGCCTGATTTTTCAGTCGTCTCCGATGACGGCTAGGGCTACGTTTAGGTTTGCTCAGGAACAGCGAACCCGGAGGGTCCAGTTGCATGTGGGGCTGCGTAAAGGCTCCCCTGGGGAGTTCTCTTGTACCCAAAGCCTTCCTTTGGGAGCACTTTTGGATGGGCAAAAAGGGCTCGGAACGCATTTCCTGGGGCCTGATTTTTCACTCGTCTTCGATGCCGGCTAGGGCTACGTTTAGGTTTGCTCAGGAACAGCGAACCCGGAGGGTCCAGTTGCATGTGGGGCTGCGTAAAGGCTCCCCTGGGGAGTTCTCTTGTACCCAAAGCCTTCCTTTGGGGGCACTTTTGGATGGGCGAAAAGGGGTTCGCAACGCATTTCCGGGGGCCTGATTTTTCACTCATCTACGATGACGGCTAGGGCTACGTTTAGGTTTGCTCAGGAACAGCGAACCCGGAGGGTCCAGTTGCATGTGGGGCTGCGTAAAGGCTCCCCTGGGGAGTTCTCTTGTACCCAAAGACTTCCTTTGGGGGCACTTTTGGATGGGCGAAAAGGGCTCGCAACGCATTTCCTGGGGCCTGATTTTTCAGTCGTGTTCGATGCCGTCTCGGTCTATGTTTAGGGATGCTCGGAAACAGCGAACCCGGAGGGTCCAGTTGCATGTGGGGCTGCGTAAAGGCTCCCCTGGGGAGTTCTCTTGTACCCAAAGACTTCCTTTGGGGGCACTTTTGGATGGGCAAAAAGGGCTCGGAGCGCATTTCCTGGGGCCTGATTTTTCAGTGGTCTTCGATGCCGGCTAGGGCTATGTTTAGGGATGCTCGGAAACAGCGAACCCGGAGGGTCCAGTTGCATGTGGGGCTGCGTAAAGGCTCCCCTGGGGAGTTCTCTTGTACCCAAAGCCTTCCTTTGGGGGCACTTTTGGATGGGCGAAAAGGGCTCGCAACGCATTTCCTGGGGCCTGATTTTTCACTCGTCTTCGATGACGGCTAGGGCTACGTTTAGGTTTGCTCAGGAACAGCGAACCCGGAGGGTCCAGTTGCATGTGGGGCTGCGTAAAGGCTCCCCTGGGGAGTTCTCTTGTACCCAAAGCCTTCCTTTGGGGCACTTTTGGATGGGCGAAAAGGGCTCGCAACGCATTTCCTGGGGCCTGATTTTTCACTCGTCTTCGATGACGGCTAGGGCTACGTTTAGGAATGCTCGGAAACAGCGAACCCGGAGGGTCCAGTTGCATGTGGGGCTGCGTAAAGGCTCACCTGGGGAGTTCACTTGTACCCAAAGCCTTCCTTTGGGGGCACTTTTGGATGGTCCAAAGGGGCTCGCAACGCATTTCCTGGGGCCTGATTTTTCAGTCGTCTCCGATGACGGCTAGGGCTACGTTTAGGTTTGCTCAGGAACAGCGAACCCGGAGGGTCCAGTTGCATGTGGGGCTGCGTAAAGGCTCCCCTGGGGAGTTCTCTTGTACCCAAAGCCTTCCTTTGGGGGCACTTTTGGATGGGCAAAAAGGGCTCGGAACGCATTTCCTGGGGCCTGATTTTTCACTCGTCTTCGATGCCGGCTAGGGCTACGTTTAGGGATGCTCAGAAACAGCGAACCCGGAGGGTCCAGTTGCATGTGGGGCTGCGTAAAGGCTCCCCTGGGGAGTTCACTTGTACCCAAAGCCTTCCTTTGGGGGCACTTTTGGATGGTCCAAAGGGGCTCGCAACGCATTTCCTGGGGCCTGATTTTTCAGTCGTCTCCGATGACGGCTAGGGCTACGTTTAGGTTTGCTCAGGAACAGCGAACCCGGAGGGTCCAGTTGCATGTGGGGCTGCGTAAAGGCTCCCCTGGGGAGTTCTCTTGTACCCAAAGCCTTCCTTTGGTGACACTTTTGGATGGTCCAAAGGGGCTTGCAACGCTTTTTCTGGGGCCCGGATTTTCAGTCTTTTCCCATGCCGGCTATGGCTATGTTTAGGTTTGCTCGGAATCAGCGAACCCGGAGGGTCCAGTTGCATGTGGGGCTGCGTAAAGGCTCCCCTGGGGAGTTCACTTGTACCCAAAGCCTTCCTTTGGGGGCACTTTTGGATGGGCGAAAAGGGGTTCGCAACGCATTTCCGGGGGCCTGATTTTTCACTCATCTACGATGACGGCTAGGGCTACGTTTAGGGATGCTCGGAAACAGCGAACCCGGAGGGTCCAGTTGCATGTGGGGCTGCGTAAAGGCTCCCCTGGGGAGTTCTCTTTTACCCAAAGCCTTCCTTTGGGGGCACTTTTGGATGGGCGAAAAGGGCTCGCAACGCATTTCCTGGGGCCTGATTTTTCACTCGTCTTCGATGACGGCTAGGGCTATGTTTAGGGATGCTCGGAAACAGCGAACCCGGAGGGTCCAGTTGCATGTGGGGCTGCGTAAAGGCTCCCCTGGGGAGTTCACTTGTACCCAAAGCCTTCCTTTGGGGGCACTTTTGGATGGGCAAAAAGGGCTCGGAGCGCATTTCCTGGGGCCTGATTTTTCAGTCGTCTTCGATGCCGGCTAGTGCTATGTTTAGGGATGCTCGGAAACAGCGAACCCGGAGGGTCCAGTTGCATGTGGGGCTGCGTAAAGGCTCCCCTGGGGAGTTCTCTTGTACCCAAAGCCTTCCTTTGGGGGCACTTTTGGATGGGCGAAAAGGGCTCGCAACGCATTTCCTGGGGCCTGATTTTTCAGTCGTCTTCGATGACGGCTAGGGCTACGTTTAGGTTTGCTCAGGAACAGCGAACCCGGAGGGTCCAGTTGCATGTGGGGCTGCGTAAAGGCTCCCCTGGGGAGTTCTCTTGTACCCAAAGCCTTCCTTTGGGGCACTTTTGGATGGGCGAAAAGGGCTCGCAATGCATTTCCTGAGGCCTGATTTTTCAGTCGTCTTCGATGCCGACTAGGGCTATGTTTAGGGATGCTCGGAAACAGCGAACCCGGAGGGTCCAGTTGCATGTGGGGCTGCGTAAAGGCTCACCTGGGGAGTTCTCTTGTACCCAAAGCCTTCCTTTGGGGGCACTTTTGGATGGGCGAAAAGGGCTCGCAACGCATTTCCTGGGGCCTGATTTTTCAGTCGTCTCCGTTGACGGCTAGGGCTACGTTTAGGTTTGCTCAGGAACAGCGAACCCGGAGGGTCCAGTTGCATGTGGGGCTGCGTAAAGGCTCCCCTGGGGAGTTCACTTGTACCCAAAGCCTTCCTTTGGGGGCACTTTTGGATGGGCGAAAAGGGCTCGCAACGCATTTCCTGGGGCCTGATTTTTCAGTCGTCTTCGATGCCGTCTCGGTCTATGTTTAGGGATGTTCGGAAACAGCGAACCCGGAGGGTCCAGTTGCATGTGGGGCTGCGTAAAGGCTCCCCTGGGGAGTTCTCTTGTACCCAAAGCCTTCCTTTGGGGGCACTTTTGGATGGGCGAAAAGGGCTCGCAACGCATTTCCTGGGGCCTGATTTTTCAGTCGTCTCCGATGACGGCTAGGGCTACGTTTAGGTTTGCTCAGGAACAGCGAACCCGGAGGGTCCAGTTGCATGTGGGGCTGCGTAAAGGCTCCCCTGGGGAGTTCTCTTGTACCCAAAGCCTTCCTTTGGGAGCACTTTTGGATGGGCAAAAAGGGCTCGGAACGCATTTCCTGGGGCCTGATTTTTCACTCGTCTTCGATGCCGGCTAGGGCTACGTTTAGGTTTGCTCAGGAACAGCGAACCCGGAGGGTCCAGTTGCATGTGGGGCTGCGTAAAGGCTCCCCTGGGGAGTTCTCTTGTACCCAAAGCCTTCCTTTGGGGGCACTTTTGGATGGTCCAAAGGGGCTCGCAACGCATTTCCTGGGGCCTGATTTTTCAGTCGTCTCCGATGACGGCTATAGCTACGTTTAGGTTTGCTCAGGAACAGCGAACCCGGAGGGTCCAGTTGCATGTGGGGCTGCGTAAAGGCTCCCCTGGGGAGTTCTCTTGTACCCAAAGCCTTCCTTTGGGGGCACTTTTGGATGGGCGAAAAGGGGTTCGCAACGCATTTCCGGGGGCCTGATTTTTCACTCATCTACGATGACGGCTAGGGCTACGTTTAGGTTTGCTCAGGAACAGCGAACCCGGAGGGTCCAGTTGCATGTGGGGCTGCGTAAAGGCTCCCCTGGGGAGTTCTCTTGTACCCAAAGACTTCCTTTGGGGGCACTTTTGGATGGGCGAAAAGGGCTCGCAACGCATTTCCTGGGGCCTGATTTTTCAGTCGTGTTCGATGCCGTCTCGGTCTATGTTTAGGGATGCTCGGAAACAGCGAACCCGGAGGGTCCAGTTGCATGTGGGGCTGCGTAAAGGCTCCCCTGGGGAGTTCTCTTGTACCCAAAGACTTCCTTTGGGGGCACTTTTGGATGGGCAAAAAGGGCTCGGAACGCATTTCCTGGGGCCTGATTTTTCAGTCGTCTTCGATGCCGGCTAGGGCTATGTTTAGGGATGCTCGGAAACAGCGAACCCGGAGGGTCCAGTTGCATGTGGGGCTGCGTAAAGGCTCCCCTGGGGAGTTCTCTTGTACCCAAAGCCTTCCTTTGGGGGCACTTTTGGATGGGCGAAAAGGGCTCGCAACGCATTTCCTGGGGCCTGATTTTTCACTCGTCTTCGATGACGGCTAGGGCTACGTTTAGGTTTGCTCAGGAACAGCGAACCCGGAGGGTCCAGTTGCATGTGGGGCTGCGTAAAGGCTCCCCTGGGGAGTTCTCTTGTACCCAAAGCCTTCCTTTGGGGCACTTTTGGATGGGCGAAAAGGGCTCGCAACGCATTTCCTGGGGCCTGATTTTTCACTCGTCTTCGATGCCGGCTAGGGCTACGTTTAGGAATGCTCGGAAACAGCGAACCCGGAGGGTCCAGTTGCATGTGGGGCTGCGTAAAGGCTCCCCTGGGGAGTTCTCTTGTACCCAAAGCCTTCCTTTGGGAGCACTTTTGGATGGGCAAAAAGGGCTCGGAACGCATTTCCTGGGGCCTGATTTTTCACTCGTCTTCGATGCCGGCTAGGGCTACGTTTAGGTTTGCTCAGGAACAGCGAACCCGGAGGGTCCAGTTGCATGTGGGGCTGCGTAAAGGCTCCCCTGGGGAGTTCTCTTGTACCCAAAGCCTTCCTTTGGGGGCACTTTTGGATGGTCCAAAGGGGCTCGCAACGCATTTCCTGGGGCCTGATTTTTCAGTCGTCTCCGATGACGGCTATAGCTACGTTTAGGTTTGCTCAGGAACAGCGAACCCGGAGGGTCCAGTTGCATGTGGGGCTGCGTAAAGGCTCCCCTGGGGAGTTCTCTTGTACCCAAAGCCTTCCTTTGGGGGCACTTTTGGATGGGCGAAAAGGGGTTCGCAACGCATTTCCGGGGGCCTGATTTTTCACTCATCTACGATGACGGCTAGGGCTACGTTTAGGTTTGCTCAGGAACAGCGAACCCGGAGGGTCCAGTTGCATGTGGGGCTGCGTAAAGGCTCCCCTGGGGAGTTCTCTTGTACCCAAAGCCTTCCTTTGGGGGCACTTTTGGATGGGCGAAAAGGGCTCGCAACGCATTTCCTGGGGCCTGATTTTTCAGTCGTGTTCGATGCCGTCTCGGTCTATGTTTAGGGATGCTCGGAAACAGCGAACCCGGAGGGTCCAGTTGCATGTGGGGCTGCGTAAAGGCTCCCCTGGGGAGTTCTCTTGTACCCAAAGACTTCCTTTGGGGGCACTTTTGGATGGGCAAAAAGGGCTCGGAGCGCATTTCCTGGGGCCTGATTTTTCAGTCGTCTTCGATGCCGGCTAGGGCTATGTTTAGGGATGCTCGGAAACAGCGAACCCGGAGGGTCCAGTTGCATGTGGGGCTGCGTAAAGGCTCCCCTGGGGAGTTCTCTTGTACCCAAAGCCTTCCTTTGGGGGCACTTTTGGATGGGCAAAAAGGGCTCGGAACGCATTTCCTGGGGCCTGATTTTTCAGTCGTCTTCGATGCCGGCTAGGGCTATGTTTAGGGATGCTCGGAAACAGCGAACCCGGAGGGTCCAGTTGCATGTGGGGCTGCGTAAAGGCTCCCCTGGGGAGTTCTCTTGTACCCAAAGCCTTCCTTTGGGGGCACTTTTGGATGGGCGAAAAGGGCTCGCAACGCATTTCCTGGGGCCTGATTTTTCACTCGTCTTCGATGACGGCTAGGGCTACGTTTAGGTTTGCTCAGGAACAGCGAACCCGGAGGGTCCAGTTGCATGTGGGGCTGCGTAAAGGCTCCCCTGGGGAGTTCTCTTGTACCCAAAGCCTTCCTTTGGGGCACTTTTGGATGGGCGAAAAGGGCTCGCAACGCATTTCCTGGGGCCTGATTTTTCACTCGTCTTCGATGCCGGCTAGGGCTACGTTTAGGAATGCTCGGAAACAGCGAACCCGGAGGGTCCAGTTGCATGTGGGGCTGCGTAAAGGCTCACCTGGGGAGTTCACTTGTACCCAAAGCCTTCCTTTGGGGGCACTTTTGGATGGTCCAAAGGGGCTCGCAACGCATTTCCTGGGGCCTGATTTTTCAGTCGTCTCCGATGACGGCTAGGGCTACGTTTAGGTTTGCTCAGGAACAGCGAACCCGGAGGGTCCAGTTGCATGTGGGGCTGCGTAAAGGCTCCCCTGGGGAGTTCTCTTGTACCCAAAGCCTTCCTTTGGGGGCACTTTTGGATGGGCAAAAAGGGCTCGGAACGCATTTCCTGGGGCCTGATTTTTCAGTCGTCTTCGATGCCGGCTAGGGCTACGTTTAGGGATGCTCAGAAACAGCGAACCCGGAGGGTCCAGTTGCATGTGGGGCTGCGTAAAGGCTCCCCTGGGGAGTTCACTTGTACCCAAAGCCTTCCTTTGGGGGCACTTTTGGATGGTCCAAAGGGGCTCGCAACGCATTTCCTGGGGCCTGATTTTTCAGTCGTCTTCGATGCCGACTAGGGCTACGTTTAGGGATGCTCGGAAACAGCGAACCCGGAGGGTCCAGTTGCATGTGGGGCTGCGTAAAGGCTCCCCTGGGGAGTTCACTTGTACCCAAAGCCTTCCTTTGGGGGCACTTTTGGATGGTCCAAAGGGGCTCGCAACGCATTTCCTGGGGCCTGATTTTTCAGTCGTCTCCGATGCCGGCTAGGGCTACGTTTAGGTTTGCTCAGGAACAGCGAACCCGGAGGGTCCAGTTGCATGTGGGGCTGCGTAAAGGCTCCCCTGGGGAGTTCTCTTGTACCCAAAGCCTTCCTTTGGGGGCACTTTTGGATGGGCGAAAAGGGCTCGCAACGCATTTCCTGGGGCCTGACTTTTCACTCATCTACGATGACGGCTAGGGCTACGTTTAGGTTTGCTCAGGAACAGCGAACCCGGAGGGTCCAGTTGCATGTGGGGCTGCGTAAAGGCTCCCCTGGGGAGTTCTCTTGTACCCAAAGCCTTCCTTTGGGGGCACTTTTGGATGGGCGAAAAGGGCTCGCAACGCATTTCCTGAGGCCTGATTTTTCAGTCGTCTTCGATGCCGACTAGGGCTATGTTTAGGGATGCTCGGAAACAGCGAACCCGGAGGGTCCAGTTGCATGTGGGGCTGCGTAAAGGCTCCCCTGGGGAGTTCTCTTGTACCCAAAGCCTTCCTTTGGGGGCACTTTTGGATGGTCCAAAGGGGTTCGCAACGCATTTCCGGGGGCCTGATTTTTCACTCATCTCCGATGACGGCTAGGGCTACGTTTAGGTTTGCTCAGGAACAGCGAACCCGGAGGGTCCAGTTGCATGTGGGGCTGCGTAAAGGCTCCCCTGGGGAGTTCACTTGTACCCAAAGCCTTCCTTTGGGGGCACTTTTGGATGGTCCAAAGGGGCTCGCAACGCATTTCCTGGGGCCTGATTTTTCAGTCTTCTCCGTTGACGGCTAGGACTATGTTTAGGTTTGCTCAGGAACAGCGAACCCGGAGGGTCCAGTTGCATGTGGGGCTGCGTAAAGGCTCCCCTGGGGAGTTCACTTGTACCCAAAGCCTTCCTTTGGGGGCACTTTTGGATGGTCCAAAGGGGCTCGCAACGCATTTCCTGGGGCCTGATTTTTCAGTCGTCTCCGATGCCGGCTAGGGCTACGTTTAGGTTTGCTCAGGAACAGCGAACCCGGAGGGTCCAGTTGCATGTGGGGCTGCGTAAAGGCTCCCCTGGGGAGTTCTTTGTACTCAAAGCCTTCCTTTGGGGGCACTTTTGGATGGTCCAAAGGGGCTCGCAACGCATTTCCTGGGGCCTGATTTTTCAGTCTTCTCCCATGCCGGCTAGGGCTATGTTTAGGGATGCTCGGAAACAGTGAACCCGGAGGGTCCAGTTGCATGTGGGGCTGCGTAAAGGCTCCCCTGGGGAGTTCTCTTGTACCCAAAGCCTTCCTTTGGGGGCACTTTTGGATGGGCAAAAAGGGCTCGGAACGCATTTCCTGGGGCCTGATTTTTCAGTCGTCTTCGATGCCGGCTAGGGCTATGTTTAGGGATGCTCAGGAACAGCGAACCCGGAGGGTCCAGTTGCATGTGGGGCTGCGTAAAGGCTCCCCTGGGGAGTTCTCTTGTACCCAAAGCCTTCCTTTGGGGGCACTTTTGGATGGGCGAAAAGGGCTCGCAACGCATTTCCTGGGGCCTGATTTTTCAGTCGTCTCCGATGACGGCTAGGTCTACGTTTAGGTTTGCTCAGGAACAGCGAACCCGGAGGGTCCAGTTGCATGTGGGGCTGTGTAAAGTCTCCCCTGGGGAGTTCACTTGTACCCAAAGCCTTCCTTTGGGGGCACTTTTGGATGGTCCAAAGGGGCTCGCAACGCATTTCCTGGGGCCTGATTTTTCAGTCGTCTCCGATGACGGCTAGGGCTACGTTTAGGTTTGCTCAGGAACAGCGAACTCGGAGGGTCCAGTTGCATGTGGGGCTGCGTAAAGGCTCCCCTGGGGAGTTCTCTTGTACCCAAAGCCTTCCTTTGGGGGCACTTTTGGATGGGCGAAAAGGGCTCGCAACGCATTTCCTGAGGCCTGATTTTTCAGTCGTCTTCGATGCCGGCTAGGGCTACGTTTTGGGATGCTCAGAAACAGCGAACCCGGAGGGTCCAGTTGCATGTGGGGCTGCGTAAAGGCTCCCCTGGGGAGTTCTCTTGTACCCAAAGCCTTCCTTTGGGGGCTCTTTTGGATGGTCCAAAGGGGCTCGCAACGCATTTCCTGGGGCCTGATTTTTCAGTCGTCTCCGATGACGGCTAGGGCTACGTTTAGGTTTGCTCAGGAACAGCGAACCCGGAGGGTCCAGTTGCATGTGGGGCTGTGTAAAGGCTCCCCTGGGGAGTTCACTTGTACCCAAAGCCTTCCTTTGGGGGCACTTTTGGATGGTCCAAAGGGGTTCGCAACGCATTTCCTGGGGCCTGATTTTTCAGTCGTCTTCGATGCCGGCTAGGGCTACGTTTAGGTTTGCTCAGGAACAGCGAACCCGGAGGGTCCAGTTGCATGTGGGGCTGCGTAAAGGCTCCCCTGGGGAGTTCTCTTGTACCCAAATCCTTCCTTTGGGGGCACTTTTGGATGGGCGAAAAGGGCTCGCAACGCATTTCCTGGGGCCTGATTTTTCAGTCTTCTCCCATGCCGGCTAGGGTTATGTTTAGGGATGCTCGGAAACAGCGAACCCGGAGGGTCCAGTTGCATGTGGGGCTGCGTAAAGGCTCCCCTGGGGAGTTCTCTTGTACCCAAAGCCTTCCTTTGGGGGCACTTTTGGATGGTCCAAAGGGGCTCGCAACGCATTTCCTGGGGCCTGATTTTTCACTCGTCTTCGATGCCGGCTAGGGCTATGTTTAGGGATGCTCGGAAACAGCGAACCCGGAGGGTCCAGTTGCATGTGGGGCTGCGTAAAGGCTCCCCTGGGGAGTTCTCTTGTACCCAAAGCCTTCCTTTGGGGGCACTTTTGGATGGGCAAAAAGGGCTCGGAACGCATTTCCTGGGGCCTGATTTTTCACTCGTCTTCGATGCCGGCTAGGGCTACGTTTAGGGATGCTCAGAAACAGCGAACCCGGAGGGTCCAGTTGCATGTGGGGCTGCGTAAAGGCTCCCCTGGGGAGTTCACTTGTACCCAAAGCCTTCCTTTGGGGGCACTTTTGGATGGGCGAAAAGGGCTCGCAACGCATTTCCTGGGGCCTGATTTTTCAGTCGTCTCCGATGACGGCTAGGGCTACGTTTAGGTTTGCTCAGGAACAGCGAACCCGGAGGGTCCAGTTGCATGTGGGGCTGCGTAAAGGCTCCCCTGGGGAGTTCACTTGTACCCAAAGCCTTCCTTTGGGGGCACTTTTGGATGGTCCAAAGGGGTTCGCAACGCATTTCCTGGGGCCTGATTTTTCACTCAGCTACGATGCCGGCTAGGGCTATGTTTAGGGATGCTCGGAAACAGCGAACCCGGAGGGTCCAGTTGCATGTGGGGCTGCGTAAAGGCTCCCCTGGGGAGTTCTCTTGTACCCAAAGCCTTCCTTTGGGGGCACTTTTGGATGGTCCAAAGGGGCTCGCAACGCATTTCCTGGTGTCTGATTTTTCACTCATCTTCGATGCCGGCTAGGGATATGTTTAGGGATGCTCGGAAACAGCGAACCTGGAGAGTCCAGTTGCATGTGGGGCTGCGTAAAGGCTCCCCTGGGGAGTTCTCTTGTACCCAAAGCCTTCCTTTGGGGGCACTTTTGGATGGGCAAAAAGGGCTCGGAACGCATTTCCTGGGGCCTGATTTTTCACTCGTCTTCGATGCCGGCTAGGGCTACGTTTAGGGATGCTCAGGAACAGCGAACCCGGAGGGTCCAGTTGCATGTGGGGCTGCGTAAAGGCTCCCCTGGGGAGTTCACTTGTACCCAAAGCCTTCCTTTGGGGGCACTTTTGGATGGTCCAAAGGGGCTCGCAACGCATTTCCTGGGGCCTGATTTTTCAGTCGTCTCCGATGCCGGCTAGGGCTACGTTTAGGTTTGCTCAGGAACAGCGAACCCGGAGGGTCCAGTTGCATGTGGGGCTGTGTAAAGGCTCCCCTGGGGAGTTCTCTTGTACCCAAAGCCTTCCTTTGGGGGCACTTTTGGATGGTCCAAAGGGGTTCGCAACGCATTTCCTGGGGCCTGATTTTTCAGTCGTCTTCGATGGCGGCTAGGGCTACGTTTAGGTTTGCTCAGGAACAGCGAACCCGGAGGGTCCAGTTGCATGTGGGGCTGCGTAAAGGCTCCCCTGGGGAGTTCTCTTGTACCCAAAGCCTTCCTTTGGGGGCACTTTTGGATGGGCGAAAAGGGCTCGCAACGCATTTCCTGAGGCCTGATTTTTCAGTCGTCTTCGATGCCGACTAGGGCTATGTTTAGGGATGCTCGGAAACAGCGAACCCGGAGGGTCCAGTTGCATGTGGGGCTGCGTAAAGGCTCCCCTGGGGAGTTCTCTTGTACCCAAAGCCTTCCTTTGGCGGCACTTTTGGATGGGCAAAAAGGGCTCGGAACACATTTCCTGGGGCCTGATTTTTCACTCGTCTTCGATGCCGTCTCGGTCAATGT